>NC_064642.1:796597703-796900733 GCF_023864345.2 Schistocerca serialis cubense | reverse complement strand
CCAAAGTATTTGTGAGAACCTACATTATAAATCTGATAACTATTCGTTTCTGTAGCAAAAAGATGTGCTCTTAGATTACTACATAGTTTCACCCTCGGAAAGCGTGCCACACGCGGAAAGAAACAACCAAAGTATTTGTGAGAACCTACATTATAAATCTGATAACTATTCGTTTCTGTAGCAAAAATTGAAAGTAAAGTTTAAATAAATGAGCTCTCGGTCACAATTCTTAGTCTTATTACATTTCAACACTTCTAAGAGTGCCTTCATCAGAATTTAAATGTTTAAAGTGGCCTATAACAAAATTACAAATTTATGTGAAAAGAAAATTTTTTGTGTAGAAGTGTAAGTAGTGACTAACAAGACAGAAACAGTACTTACATGTCACGTATAAAGTAAATAACAGGCCAGAAGGGCATTAGTCACAATTTTTCTAAAAAAGAATGCATGAAGGCGAGCCATATGGGCTGCTCGCATGTGTCGTGCTTCAGACTGGTACGTCTGCGTTAACAACTGTGGGCAGGTGAACATTGCACTGAGAGTGCCATCTAGTAGCCGCAAGTACAACTTGGCCACTTAATATTCAAATGAAGACAGTCGAATATTAAGAAGAACATTATTCAGTACATGATGTAAAAGGCAACATTTTGTTTAACAGTGACAGATAAATTAACATTTTGTGTACATCAGAGCTTAAAGTACAGTTTGACGTACAAAAACATCACTATGGAAAATATAAAATGGGCTGAATCACATATGCGAGCAACCTGTAGGGCCTCGCTTTCAACACATTTTACTTTAATTGTGATTAAAGATCTTTCGTTTTATAGTGTAAGTACTGCTACTTTTTCACTGTTCATCAGTTTTCAGTTTACAAACTGTACTTCTATACTTTTACATAAGCAAAATGTTACCATGTCTGGTGTTATCATATAAAACTTTTATTTTGAGTTAAAGTACTAAGTACCGTTCATTTTAACATTCAGCTGTCTATATTTTAAATTTTAAGTAGCCTCCTTATATTTACGGCTACCAGATGGCACTCTTGTTCACCTGCCCGCACTTCTTAACGCGGGCGCCTCAGTCCGTAGCTACACTGCTGGCCACCGTAAATGCAACACCAAGAAAGACAAGAGGTAGCACAACAAGATTTATTTTGTAGATAACATGTTGACTAAGTATCAAATGATTACGTTTACAGACGTCTGTGACATGTGGTTCTTGCCAGAATCAGTAGCCAGAGTAGCCGCCATTGTTGGAGATCACCGCTGCCACACGTCTCGGTATTGAGTCAAAGAGACGTTGGATGTGTTCCTGGGGTACAGCAGCCCAAGCAGCTTCCACACGTTGCCAAATATCATCTGGTGTGGCAGCTGGGGATGTAATCTGGGTCACTCGTTGAGCAACCATGGACCACATGTTTTCTATCGACGAAAGATCCGGAGAGCGAGCCGGCCAGGGAAGCAATTCAATCTGGTTATTGACGAAGAACCTTTGGACAATGCGTGCCACGTGTGGTCGCGCATTATCCTGTTGAAATATGGCGGTGGCCGAGCCCTGAAGGTAAGGAAGGACAACTGGCTCCAGCACCTCGGGTATGTAGCGCCGGCTATTTAAAGTACCGGCAATGCGCACTAGAGGCGTGCGAGACCAATATCCAATACCGCCCCATACCATAATACCCGGTGCAAGACGAGTGTGGCGGTGCATAATGCAGCTGTCCAGCATCCTCTCTCCACGGTGTCTCCACACTCGAATCCGACCATCGTGGTGCTGCAGACAGAAGTGTGCCTCGTCATTCCATTCTGCCGTCCACATCCGTCTGTCATCACACCATTAGCGACGGAGACGTCTGTGGTTCTGCGTCAATGGTAGACGAAGCAATGGACGTCTTGCGGACAGATCACTCTGCTGTAAACGGCGTCGAATGGTACGCGCAGACACTGGATGATGCGTTACAGACGCAATGTGCTGTGCTATGGTCACTGCCATGCGCACAATTTGCCTATCAGCACGTTCAGTGGTGCACCGAGGTGAATGCGATCGACCACGTCGGTCCGTCGTACCCTCCTGCATCCAACAGTCACATATCCGCATTACAGTTGTTTGGTTTCGTCCAACACGACTAGCGATTTCTCTGTATGATAATCCACAATCTCGGTAAGCCACTGTCGAACTCGGATACTTGATCAAAAGATGTTCGCTGTTGTCTACGAGGCATAACTGATCGTCTTGTGAAACAACCACAAGGTAAACACACGTGCCGAACGTACACTCGTCGAAATCGCCAAGCCTTAAATGGCGCTATGAGGTGGCGCCACAGGCGCGCGTGATGTGCGTCTGCGCTGAAATTCTAATCAGTTGCATATCTCATCGCTGCAAACCCACGGTGTAAATTTCTTTTGATTCGGATGCTTCCTTCAGGGTGTTGCATTTACGGTGGCCAGCAGTGTACTTTACAGATAGAGCAGCCCATAGTGGCTCGCCTTCTGCATTCTTTTCAAAAAATTTTGTGACTTAAGCCCTTCTGGCCTGTTATTTATTTTATACGTGACACGTAAGTACTTTCTCTGTCTTGTATTTTTAGTCAGTACTTACACTTTTACACAAAAAAATTTCTTTTTCCCATAAATCTATAGTTATGTTATAGGCCACTTTAAACATTTAAATTCTGATAAGGGCACTCTTAGAAGTGTTGAAACGTGGTTAATAAGACTAAAAATTGTGACCGAGGGCTCATTTGTTTCAACTTTAATTTTTAAGCCTTCACTGAAACAAGCAGCCATGTTCAAAACTTTGCGAAAAATTTAAAATGTCCTCTCGGGTTTTAGCGTAACCACACCTACGTAAATCACCACGTATTTGGTTCAAACAGCAAAGTTTACACCAGTTACTATGCGTAAGAGATCCACGGATAACATTTAATAACAGGCCGCTAACGTCCTTCAGATCGTAAATGTGGTGTCACCGCCAGACACCACACTTGCTAGGTGGTAGCTTAAATCGGCCGCGGTCCATTTAGTACATGTCGGACCCGCGTGTCGCCACTGTGTAATCGCAGACCTAGCGCCACCACCAAGGCAGGTCTCGTGATACGAGAGAGCACTCGCCCCAGTTGTACGAGAACCTAGCTACCGCCCAGTTGTACGAGAACCTAGCTACCGACCAGATGTACGAAGCCATTCTCTCTCATTAGCCGAGAGACAGAATAGCCATCAGCTAAGTTAATGGCTACGAACTAGCAAGGCGCCATTAGCCATACAGTGATTGTACTTAAAGTCTCCTGTGTATCGTCAAGATCGATGTACCACAATGATTGAGTAAAGTTAAGTATTAAACCTGCTCCGTACTTTTCTTCCTAACATTAATTACGTATCCTGTTCCAGTACTTCACGCCCGTCTGCGTTAGTCTAGCTTGCCTTTTCAGCCATCTCAACTTCACGGTGTCGGCCCAGATACCGACACAACATTGGCGACGATTTAAAGTGTTCTTTCTGATTGCTTGCATTTAATTGTGTCATGGCTTCGCCACATTCTCCAGATGTACTGTCCGAATTTTATCGCTTGCAGAATCAGCAGACGCAGGCGTTATTGGATGCCCTTGGACAGCTCGTCCAGGGTCAACGTGCGCTGCACACCGATGCGGCCGCCGCCGCTTCTTCGCTACCGCTGCCACTAAACGCTGTTGCACCTCCCTTTCGACCATACGTGGCAGCCGATGAGACCTGGCACGAGTGGTCTCGCCAGTTCAACTTTCATCTAGCAGCCTACAGAATTCAAGGTAATGAGCGGCAGCCGTTTTTGCTTTCTTGTGTCGGTGTGTCCACATACCGTGTGATAGTGAAATTGTTTCCACAACGCGACGTAGCAACTCTGTCCTACGAGGAAATTTTGTCTGCATTAGATGCCTATTTCAAAGAAACAGTTAATGTGGTTGCAAAACGGTATACGTTCTTTCGTACAAAACGTACGGCCGGTCAAACTAATAGGGAGTGGGTAGCAACATTGCAAGGACTTACTAGGGACTGTGCCTTTGAATGTGACTGTGGTCTTTCTTATTCAGATACAATGGTGCGTGATGCAATTGCACAGAACGTTTCTGATGTTCGCATACGGGAGCAAATTTTGAAACTAGTTAATCCCTCCCTTCAACAAGTGATAGACATATTGGATAGACAGGACACACTTGACTGTGCTCAGGAATCTTTTGAAACTTCGCCAGCCGTGTGTAACATTAACCGGCCCGCTGGACGCGCTGCGCGGCCCGGTAACCGGGCCTCGCGCACGTCCGCACAGCTGCCGCCGCGCACTAAGCCACGTGTGCCGCGCCAGCCCACAAATGTAGTGAAATTGTGCCCGCGGTGTGCTACTAGACATTCGCGTGAACATTGCCCGTCACGCCAAGCTATTTGCTTTTTCTGCAATAAGAAAGGACATGTTCAAAGTGTTTGCCAGAAAAAGCTCAGATCGGACAATCACAATCATTCCAGGCCCTTTGCTTCGCGCCGGAATCGAACCAAGGACACTCAGGCTCGTGGACCTTCGCCTATGGACATTCATGTCGTTAATTCCGCTTCGTCCAGTGACACTTTCTCTAACAGTAACTGTGTTCGTCCCACAAAAACTGTGCGTCGACGTCGCCGGAAATCACGTCAATTAGCAAGTGATTCTGTATCAGTGTCTGTTCCCATTGCACAAAACAGTCGCTCTTGTCGTCAGCAGGACAATAAACTTTTTGTGGACTTAGACTTTGAAGGCAAAGTGATACCATTCCAGCTCGATACCGGAGCTGCAGTTTCATTGCTCAATCATGACACGTACAAACAACTGGACGATATAGTGATCTCCGGACAGACAGAAGAAGATCATCTTGCGAACTTACGAACATTATTTCAGGTCTTGCGGCAAAATGGTCTTCGCTTGAGGAAGGACAAATGTGTGTTTTTTGCTCGTGACTTACCTTACCTGGGACATGTCATTAATGCCCAAGGCATACATCCGAGTCCAGAGCACCTCCGTGCCATACAAGAATTGCCTTCCCCTCACAATGTGAAACAGCTACAGAGTGTGTTGGGTAAAATTAATTATTACAATAAATTTGTGCGCAATGCCTCTTCCATTTCAGCTCCGCTTCATCGCTTACGCCGTACAGGTGTTCCGTTCGTCTGGACGACGGAATGTGAACGCGCCTTTCGCCAGTTGAAATCGGCGTTGCTTTCTAATACTTGCCTTACGCCATTCGATCCCCAGAAACCCCTTTTGTTGATGGTAGATGCATCGGATTTCGGGATCGGTGCTGTGCTTGCGCACAAAGTTGGCTCCCATGATCGCCCTATTGCCTTTGCGTCCAAATTGCTCTCGTCTGCGCAAAGAAATTATTCACAGATAGAGAAAGAAGCTTTGGCTCTCGTGTTCGGTGTTACTAAGTTCCATGATTTCTTGTATGGTCGTCACTTTACCATCATCACAGACCACAAACCTTTGACATCGCTTTTTCATCCGACCAAGCCTGTACCTCCACGTACAGCGCAGAAATTCATTCGCTGGTCTATTTTCCTCTCGCAGTACCGCTACGATATCTTGTATCGGTCCACTGCTAAGCACGGAAACGCCGATGCGTTGTCCCGTTTGCCTGTTGCTGAGGATAAAGCATTCGATTCTTCCGAACTTGCTTGCATGTTCATTGATTCGGAAACCGATGAAGTGGTCGAATCGTTTCCGATTGATTTTCGTCGTGTCGCTACAGCCACAGCTGCTGACCCTGTCCTTGCTACTGTTTTACGTTTTGTTGCTACGCAATGGCCTTTGTCAAAGTCTCGGATCGAGGATCCGTTGGTTCGCCGATTTTTTGCTCACAAGGAGAGACTTTTTGTTCGACGTGGTGTTTTGTTGTTGCGTTCTGATAATGATCAGTCCCGAGTCGTGGTCCCACGTTCGTTACAGTCCTCTGTTTTACGGCTTCTTCACCAAGGACATTGGGGTATAGTGCGAACGAAACAACTTGCTCGTCAGCACTGTACTTGGTTCGGAATCGATGCTGCGATTACGAATATGTGTTCTTCGTGCCCGGCGTGTGCCGAACAACAGTCCGCACCGCCGCGGAAGGTCTTTGCGTGGCCAAAAGCCACTTCCCCTTGGCACCGCTTGCACATTGATTTTGCTGGTCCATTCTGGAATGCTCGATGGTTGGTTCTGGTCGACGCCTTCAGTAATTTTCCTTTTGTTGTCCGGATGTCTTCCACGACGTCCTCCGCCACCATCCAAGCGTTGTCTGCTATTTTTTGCATTGAAGGTCTGCCGCAGACTATTGTTTCCGACAATGGCCCACAATTCATGTCCGCAGAATTTCAGTCATTCTGCCAGGCCAATGGTATTCAACATCTGACATCCGCGCCGTTTTCGCCTCAGTCTAACGGTGCCGCTGAACGATTGGTCCGGACTTTCAAGTCACAGATGTTGAAATTGAAAGAGTCGCATTCTCGGGAGGACGCATTGTTGCTCTTTTTGTCTTCGTATCGCTCTCAGCCCCGAGATGGTCGCTCGCCGGCTGAGTTGCTCCACGGTCGTCCTCATCGCACCTTGATGTCTTTGCTGCATCCGCCGCATCAGGTTCCTGTGCAGCGGCAGACTCCTGCTTTTGCTCCAGGCGACGTTGTATTTTATCGCAACTATCGAGGTTCACGGGGTTGGCTCGCAGGGCGCATTCTTCGCTGCCTCGGCCGCGCGATGTATTTGGTTTTGGGGGCCTCTGGTGAGGTGCGTCGGCATCTCAATCAGCTGCGCCTCTGTCGTCGCTCGGGTTCTGCCGCTCCCCGTCTGCTTTCAGCGACGGTGCCGTCCGGTCAGCGCCCTGGGGACCCATCTACTGGCTCGCCTCATCCCCAGGTGTTACCGACGATGCCTTCCATTTTGCCCCATGGCGACGCGCCGCCGCCGCCGCAGCAGCAGCAGCCGCCGCCGCCGCCGCTTGTTCTCCCGCCGGCGCCGCCCGCATTCGACGCTTCGTTGCAGCCGCCAAGCGCCTCCCAGGGTCTCGCGCCGCCGATCGCTTCCCGTGACCAGCTGTCCTCCGCCATGGAACTCCCGCCCGCTCCGGACCACATGACGTCATCGCACGTCGGCTACCCCGACGCAATGGAGGTTGATCCTTCGGTCCCTCCTGTCTCTTTACGGGCGCATACACCGCATGTTGACGTGCACCCTGGACTAGTTTTTCAGGCGTTTCCTAGCTCCCCTTGGACCGAATGGCCGGGTGCGGGTGGCACAGCCTCGCCTGTTGTTAGGCTCCCCACCTCATCGCATACGTCAACATGTGGTCCTCCCCACGGCGGGCGGAAGCCTTATCACACGACCGTTCGCCGATTTGCGGGGGAGGAATGTGGTGTCACCGCCAGACACCACACTTGCTAGGTGGTAGCTTAAATCGGCCGCGGTCCATTTAGTACATGTCGGACCCGCGTGTCGCCACTGTGTAATCGCAGACCTAGCGCCACCACCAAGGCAGGTCTCGTGATACGAGAGAGCACTCGCCCCAGTTGTACGAGAACCTAGCTACCGCCCAGTTGTGCGAGAACCTAGCTACCGACCAGATGTACGAAGCCATTCTCTCTCATTAGCCGAGAGACAGAATAGCCATCAGCTAAGTTAATGGCTACGAACTAGCAAGGCGCCATTAGCCATACAGTGATTGTACTTAAAGTCTCCTGTGTATCGTCAAGATCGATGTACCACAATGATTGAGTAAAGTTAAGTATTAAACCTGCTCCGTACTTTTCTTCCTAACATTAATTACGTATCCTGTTCCAGTACTTCACGCCCGTCTGCGTTAGTCTAGCTTGCCTTTTCAGCCATCTCAACTTCACGGTGTCGGCCCAGATACCGACACAACAGTAAATTTCCGACATTACGCACGATGTCACTGGTCAAAGCCGACGAGTGGGATCAGATCCTGCACTTGACCCTCTTGCAGGTTACGTTGTATTTACAACTATACTACACAGATCTTCTTAAGAAGTACATGAAAAAGTATTCGCAATTGCAAATGTAAACAAATATTAGCTGTATAGTGGGATGACGACAATGAAAATTTGCGCCGAACCGGGACTCGGTCCCGTATTTCCCGTTTGTCGCGAGCAGGCGCCTTACCATTAAGCTATCCGAGCGAGACTCGAAGCCAGACACAGACTTCCAAATGTTATCAACCATGTGTCTATAACCTGTACTCGTACATCCCCTACGTATGTTTCCGTACAGAGGAGACAGTTTACTTGAAAGTCGATTGCCCAAGGTCAGTAGCGAGCCAGTGGGTGTGTTGGACCTTCCATCGACTTACGGACCCCCTTGAAGATGTCTCCCGCAGTCGGAGACGAAACATTGGGAATTGAGACAAAATTCATCAATCGACCACGGCATAACAGCCCGGATAATTATAATGGACATGAGATTTCCGGCGGTTAAAGTCTACATTTTAGTAACTTCTATTTCATTGTGATATCTGAAGAAAAATAATAGATTGAAAATTCTATATTCAAAAGTTATTTCATGCAGTTGTGTTGATCAACTTCTTCCAGCAAGCAATTCAGAAAGCACTCAATGAACTGAATTAAGTAAATGATCCAGAAACATAGACTTCAATTCATAACTCAAGTGAAAGTCATTGTCTTTTGAAATGGTGAGAAGAGCAGGAATAAAGTAATGTACATCTTTATTATTCAACTCTTCCACAACAACGGTATTTCTGTGATGGCTGAAATTTTGTCGGACAGTTTCGGAACGTTCATCTCATTATCCTGAAGTGACATAATCAGTGAACTGAGTATTTCAAAGTTTTCACAAAGATACGCCAAGCGTCAAAACAAAGTCATAATCTACTAACTGCTCTGACCTCAGATATTTCTCTTGATCAAGATAAGAGTAAAGTTCATTCCTGAGTTCACAGCCCTTTTCAAAACATCCCCTCCTGGAAACCATCGTGAGTTAGTGTAATAGATTAGGAAAATATACCCAATCCCCATATAAACTCAGATCTGTTGAAAACATTTCGACTTAAGTAGCCGAATTTCAGTGAAGTTTACCACTTCGACCTTCGATGGAAGAACCTCATGAAGAACAGTGCTCACGCTTTTGATGCCAGTGCTTTTCTGTGAATAAAAAAGTGCGTCAATTAGCACGAGGGGACTGTTTACAGATTAGAGCTTGCAGTCCGGCATTAATACCCAGCCATACTACGAACTCCATCTGTGCACGCCACTCCTATAAAATTTCCCAAATTAATTTTGGTTTTTCTGTAAAAGTAGCATTTGTTCCAAGAATTTTTTTCCTGCAGAAAATGTCATTTTCATGGTATTTTATGTCGCTTATAAACTGCACGTAACAAAAAAAAATGCGCATCATTGTGGTTGCCTGTGGATTCATCTAACAAAATAACGAAATTCACGATTATCTTTGAGTTTCTCAGTTAACTGGTGACCAGTGACGTGATCCACATCGAGTGTTCGGCGACTAACAGTCTGAAGATAGTCACACTTGTCAGCTGCTGTATACGGGAGATCAAAGATTCAGTAAATAAAGCAAGTTCAAATGGATGTAGAGAGCTGTAGTTAAGTCGAGATGAAGAGCGGTTTTCGCAGGATACATTTCCACCGAGAGGCGCATTAAATCAGACTTCAGATTGAAGACCATAACTGCAGCAGCATCATCATCATCATCATTTAAGACTGATTATGCCTTTCAGCGTTCAGTCTGGAGCATAGTCCCCCTTATAAAATTCCTCCATGATCCCCTATTCAGTGCTAACATTGGTGCCTCTTCCGATGTTAAGCCTATTACTTCAAAATCATTCTTAACCGAATCCAGGTACCTTCTCCTTGGTCTACCCCGACTCCTCCTAACCTCTATTGCTGAACCCATGAGTCTCTTGGGTGACATTGCTTCTCCCATGCGTGTAACATGACCCCACCATCTAAGCCTGTTCGCCCTGACTGCTACATCTATAGAGTTCATTCCCAGTTTTTCTTTGATTTCCTCGTTGTGGACACCTTCCTGCCATTGTTCCCATCTACTAGCACCTGCAATCATCCTAGCTACTTTCATATCCGTAACATCAACCTTATTGGTATGGTAACATGAATCCACCCAGCTCTCTCTCCCATATAACAAAGTTGGTCGAAAGATTAAACGGTGCACAGATAACTTAGTCTTGGTACTGACTTCCTCCTTGCAGAAGAGAGTAGATCGTAGCTGAGCCCTCACTGCATTACCTTTGCTACACCTCGCTTCCAGTAAACCTTAACAACAAGAAAAACAAAATCATTATTTATGTTAACTATTTCATTGCACACAAAAATAATAACTACTACGCTGTACACACAATGTCACTTGTTTAGAAGCACGCATGAAACGATATATACATGATGACAAAAGAGAGTTTATTAAAAAAGTCGAACCAATCTCTTAGTTCAGTGGATACCCCACCTGATAGTAGTAAATGATTTTTGCAAAGAGAAAGAATGCCATTTTTCATGCAACAAGAGTTGGAAACTGTAGTCTAAGAACAGTAATGACATATTGCTTCTTATGTCAACTGTAATGAATGTTTCAGCGCCTTATGACTCATACATGTCTGTCACTGGAGTATGCGTCAAGTAAACAGGTTTACCTCTCTTCTAAATAAATGCAGAGCGCGTTTTCTTGCCTTATAAAAAGAACAAAAGTTTCGGAAAGCTGTTCGGTAACACTTAAAAAAAGATGTACTCTTTAAGGCGTAAAATGATATAAAGAACGTAACAGTATTAAGACAGGAGGAGGGAATGTCCTTCCTGAAATGATGCGGGTGTGGTTCATACACCGAGAGTAATTACTACGTAAACAAGCCGTGAATACCTTGGCATGCACATCAAAATTCAAGAACGTTGCTTTGAAAGCTGTACGTTGGTTGACAAAATCAGTAACAAAACAAGCGACAACTGACAACTGCATGTAGTAACTTTTGTTGTTTCAAAGTTTCACATATCTCTTGTTCACATCGGAGAACTGTTGAATTCTCCTCTACTTGGTACTGTAGAAGGTTTCCTCCCCGCAGTTCATCGGAACACAGTGGCCGGCCCGACATGATGTGGGCTGGAACAGCCTGTCGCAGAGGGTGGCATAACATAGCGATGATGGTGCACCGGGAGCCTGACGTGAAATTTGCGTTAGCGGGGGTCAAATATTTGTGGTGGGCGGGCCGTCCGCAAACTTGTCGCCACTGACGGACAACGCTCTGGGTACTAGGGGGCGGATAATCCGGGGGACCACCAACAGCTGCTCCGCGTGGGAGGGTCCAATGTGTGAAATCCTTCCTTCACTGTCCCTTTACTTTGCACTAGGACTGCTAACTTTGTAATACTGTGGCACACGTATACAGTACGATTATACAGGGAGAACATTAATAAAACCGACAAACTGCAGGGACGACTTGGTGACTGGAAACGGAGGTAGGAAGCTTCTGTGAACAAGGTTCGGAAATGAACGGTGTGCGTGCAATGGCAACAGATCGTCCCGTAATACAATACAGAGCTGTATCGCATCCACGTCACAACAGATGTTCAAAGTAGCCTCCATGGGATTGCAGGTGACAGGGACAGTAGCGGTTGTCATGCAGGACACCAACAATAATACCTCGGCTTGCATCCTGTTGCCGGATCACTTGCCTGGAGCTTGTAATAGGGTTCATCTCAATCTCTTGCACAACCTAGTCCTCCAAATCACATGTAGGGGAGACCGGGGCTACTTGGAATAGTAATAGTTTTTACTTTACGATTTTTCTGTTTCTTCCTACAGTACTTTCCGCTTATATGTTGCAGACAGTGGTATCCATTGGCTGTTAGTTAATGATGAAAATGTCACTTATAATTGCTCCCTGGATTCGTAAAAAAAGTTTACTCACTGTATCTTACATGTGGGGCAAGATCGCACGTGTGTTGGGGTAAGTTGGCATGGTTACCAGGTTTTGAGGAATAAACACAAGTTAGTAACTATGACAGTTTTATTTCAATACTATATGAAGGACAAATGGTGTTGACACTTTCTCACATTTAGATCTCTCAATTGCTAGTAAAAAAAATCAAATGGCTCTGAGAACTATGGGACTTAACTGCTGAGGTCATCAGTCCCCTAGAACTTACAACTACTTGAACCTAACTAGCCTAGGGACATCAGAAACATCCATGCCCGAGGCAGGATTCGAACCTGTGACCGTAGCGGTCTCGCGGTTCCAGACTGTAGCGCCTAGAACCGCTCGGCCACTCCGGCCGGCTCAATTGCTAGTACATTTTGTATTAGTGTCTGTCAAAATGGCAACAATACTAAAACATTATTAAGTCAGTAAATGAACATAGAAAAGTTACATTATAATAAAATAAAAAATGGCACCGAAAATATAGAATCACAACTTCATGTCCACCAAGAAAGTAGTTCGATTGCTGACTTGAACTGGTGGTTTTAGTTTGCGCAATTTTGCCTCTGTTGCATCAGATCGAGTCACAAACGTCAGGCCATCTCCAAAATTTCTTTTCTCTCACCATTGTGGAAACAAATATTTCATCACGATCGATTTTAAATATCTTTCCACGATACAAACGTGCCCTATACTTCACAATCACGAAGTCTTCCACGTGATACTCTGAATTATCTTCTTCAACTACATTCATGCTAATACTAAAGTAGTCGGTGCTGGTGGGCATTCTCGAGATGGTGGAGGCTTTGGCTCATATTCCTCTTCAGCGTCTGTACTTAGCGGGAAATAGAGGCTATCCTCAGAATCAGCGCAGCTTATTTATCTGACGTTTCGTCTTCAGATTCCGCCATTTCTGAATCATTTCCCTGAGAACGTTTTAGCTTTTTTTTCTGAGTTGCAGCCCTTTCTCCTGCCTTCTCTAAAATAGGTCTACTAATTGACACTTGCTTACTTTTTGCCAGTACATTTTTGGTAGGAGTGTCTGGCAAGAGAGCAGTGTGTCTCCTTTTCCTGCCACGGTTAGACAGCTTTCGTGGGCCTGCTTTTGCAAAAGGGTGAATTTCTTCTGGAGCTATAATTCGGAACGATGACGGTGTGCTTGGAGGAGGTGCATCACTGGAAGACGAGAAGGAAGGACTACAGTGAGGAGGCGGGCGATCGGTGACAGATGATGGCCGAAAGTCGAATTCATGAAAGGTGTCAGGATAAAAAAATCAAGTCCTTCATACTCTAAACCCTACGATGATACTGGATCGGGTTGATGCAAGCGGAAAAACTGTGTACATGATGCTAGATGTGTCATAAACTGAAAGCCTTCGGCCAGTATAATTACTCATCCAAGCATCACAAACAGTACTGATATAATTTTTAAGTCGCCCAAACACACTCCGGTCCAGCGGCTGCAATATATGGCTGCAGTGTGGAGGAAATGATAGGATAACCACCCCACTTCCTTTTAATAAATCAAGTGCTTCAGTAGACAAATGAGAGTAGTGGTTATCAAGCAGTAGAAGAGTTGGTCGATCCTTCTAACTTGTAGAATAGTGAATGAAGTGCTTGAAGAACATAATAAAATTTGTTTCTACCATCCAACCTGACTTGTTGGCGTCACCGTCAGAGCCAGCAGGAGCGTCTCGAACAAAATGTGGTTTGTATTTTGCGCTAGGAAATACGAAGAGTGGAGGGATAGCATTACCTTCAAACTGCCTCTTTCAGCAGACGTTATCCTTCCAATTTGTTTAAAACCTTTCCGTGCTACTATTCTTGTTTCTGTTACCCGTTTCATCCATATTCCATATATATTGAGCTTGCAACTTCAGTATATCCAAAATATTTTAAAGCAAACTCAAGAAATTGTTCACATTTACTTCATTAAAACTGGTGGCCCTGGCTAGGCTTGTGGCTTCAGGTGTTCGGATGGAGAAACTCTGATGCCTGTTCATGAAATACTTGTACCAGTCAGGTCCCGCCATTTTATTATCCTCCCAAGAAAGTGGTACGTTAACTTCATTTTTGGTGGCGCATTGAAAAGCAAATTTCCTAACCTCCTTCGGGCTTAAGCCGAAATAAGCATATGAGACTTCCTTAGGGTATTCACTTAACAGTTACTCCTGTTCAAGAGAGAAAATCTTATCACATAATACCAAGTATGTCATTAGTTGCGAAACTGATATTATGATAGGCATGATAAGTAGCTAGAGTTCAATAGGCTCACAGGGAAAAGTTTACATAACAATTAAAAAAAAATTATGTCACTAGGCTAAAACCTACCTTCCTAGGAGTTTTATATCCACTTAGAACGTCAAGGAGTTCGTCAGTCGAAGCATCACATTCTCTGACTTTTTGGCAATACCTAGCTAAGCTCCATACAGGGATGTTGAATTCCCCTGCTGGGCGGCTAGGCTTCTTTTGTCGATAATGTGAGCACGTATGGCATGGTATACGTTCCGAGCAGTATGCTTTGCTCGTTCTGTCTTTCTCTTGTAATTCCTCTTTGTAAACCTCCAACGAAATGTATCAGAAAGTAGTTAAAAACCGCCAGCAGATACATAAGTGATGAAAATGTGAGTGAGAGGTCTATGTTAACATGCTACTAAGTCAAGATGCCAACTTGCCCTGACAACACATTTTAGACAAGATGGATGCCTCACTTCTGTACAAAAAGTTTTAAGAAGCAGTTCAGCACCCTATGTAGTTTCGTTAGGTCATAACAGCGACGAAATCCTGGATAAGAAAATGCGGACGAATAGGTACCACACAGACAATGAGATCGTGTTCACCACATTTTTTGCCGGCAACCACGCGATACTAAGTGGGAATGACCAAGATGGTAATTACATGTTTCGCAAGAGATGAAGACTTCATAAACGTATCTCAAATAGAATATCTAGAGGTGCGAGAAAATACGGTTAATGACACACGAATGCGTACTGACATTGTTAAAGGCTGTCTTAACTTCAAATATTTTGGATTGACTCTGTCTCAAAAGGTAGAAGTACCTACGACATAAACAATAAAACTGCTCAGGGCAAGTGGAACATAATACTTGGAAATGGTACACTCCGTAGTAACGACATAATGCGCAGAACAAAACATATCATCTATCATGTCATTGTTAAAAGTTTGTTCCAACTGTCTAAAGTATCACGACGTACGGTGCAGAAAAAAAAATGGTTCTGAGCACTATGGTACTTAACATCTATGGTCATCAGTCCCCTAGAACTCAGAACTACTTAAACCTAACTAGCCTAAGGACAGCACACAACACGCAGCCATCACGAGGCAGAGAAAATCCCTGAACCCGCCGGGAATCGAACCCGGGAACCCGGGCGTGAGAAGCGAGAACGCTACCGCACAACCACGAGATGCGGGCATACGGTGCAGAGTTGTAGAAACTAACTCAAAGGGAAAAGACTGCTTGTTGGCTATCGAGGTCGATTTTTGGAGGCGAGGTTCTGAATATTCTGGACTTGATTATATTAGAAATAACAGATTCAGAGGAGATGAGAGTCGAAAGCACAATTCTACACTGCATAGAAAGCAAGCGCCTACTTTGGTATGGCCACTTAAACGCATGCCAGATACAAGATGGTTAAAACACGTATGACAGTGGACCACACATCAAAGGAGAATGCGTGTTAGATCTCTCAGACGCTGGAATTAAAGGCGGCGAGAGGTCTCAAGGAATGAGTCTGAAGCGACTGCAGACGATGGATACTGAGATGCTAAAGGCGAAAACACTGGCTGTGTGGCTACAAATCCAGAGTTAATTTTATAGTTAGGTTAATGAGTCACAGTGGTACAAGTTACAGCGATGATGTGATTTCAGTAACGAATTTCATTACTGCTCAAATTGCTAATCGGATTTTTTTTTCATTTAAGTAGCCATGTCATGACTCTTTTAGAACTTCATTTACGGTCACGAAAACTAGTACTTCTGTAGTGAAAGCTGCACTTAAAAAAATTAACATAAGTACATATCCAGACGGTGCAGGGTATCATTTACTAAAATTGCCATAACTTACGTTAGGTAAGTTCTGTTACCTGTTGCACAAACTCTAAGCTCACAATACTGCATATTCTTAGCTATACTGAATTTTTAAATAATTATTGTAGTGTCATGACTGTTGATGAAATCTTACTGAGAAATTATAAATGTCCATAACTTTTCAACATTTAAGTAACATTTTGACGATGAAAATTCCTTTAATGAGACTGAAAGCATCAGTTTACAGTAAGGCAAGTGATTCTCTCCCTCGGTGTTCACCACCTGTTGCCTGTGAGTGATGCCTAGTTCGCTTCAAGTAAACCCACACGGTCGATGTTTACCTACCACGGGGGCTGCAGACAGGTGCACTGAATAATAATGTTTATCCTACTCATGTTTGCTATGATAACAACAGGGAGATGCATAATGACGTAGTGCTTAACTTCGACGCAGCGTTTCGTCTCATTTCGCGAACAACCTCTAACGCGCGATGGAGGTAGAGGACCACTGTAATTTCGTCCTTCGTATGTCATTGTGCACATACTAAGTAAATATTGGTGAAAAAAGGAGGCAGAGAGTACTCAACAGTTACGGATGCACTACAAAATTTTAAGCTGAATGTTATATATAAAACATGCTGAACTGCTTTTCGACGCTGAAATAGGAAACAATTGCTGAGAGAGTTGCCACACGGAGACGAACGCTTTATTTTCCCTCAGAATTGGTGAAATCACAAAGCCTTGTGAGTGATACATTCAGAGCACTATCAGTTTCTAATGCAGTACCGTTACTTGAGCAAAATCAAAAACGGTTTCTAGGAAGTATTTACTCATTGATATTTAACGCAAATCTAAGAGAATGTCTATAATGTCCAAGCTTACCTTTAGCGGTAATAATAAAACAGTACAACGTTAATAGCAATACCACTTCATTACTAACAGTTTACGAGCTACCCAGTCCAATGGTCAAATAATATTCCAATATCTCGATTGCAATTATAAAATATGATAATATAAAAATTATTTCGTCTCTAGTAACGAAATCATTCAGTTCTTAATAGGTAGCAGTTGAAAACTGTGGCTAAAAGAAAAAAAAATCTCACAGGCATTTTACAGAAACTGTCATTGTACGTGCCCTCTATTCCAGGTTTAATCAAATGTTAAAGTGTATTACATATTGTATAATCACTCATTCATGGAAATATCTATTTGCCGTATTACCAGCACTAAAGGTAACAATAATACAATATTTATTCATTTCGTTGTTTTGTACCATTTAAAATGATAACGCTATGTGAATTTAATTCAAACGCGAAATGAATACACCGATCGGCATCTTACACCCTGTGGATGTGCCTTTATGGTTAAAGCCCACATTCTGGATCAAATAAGGTGTAATGTCAGCATTGTGTAGCCAAAACCATGGAAGTTTTCGTATCTTTGTATTCTCTCTCATATTTTCGCACTACAATAATCGTAGGCATAGCTATACAATTGTTGGTGCTCATTGGTATAGAAAAGAGCAGCTCGAACTTCAGGGATACTAAACTAGTTAAAATTTCCCGTTAGCTGCGTAAGCAATAAAATTACCACGAATCTTATGATGCTATTTATTGTTTGTAGATACTATTTCATAATAGCTTTTAATTACCTCGGCAAAACTTGAAATCGATAAAAATAAAAATCAGAACGGTCGCCCTAGCACAGCATCCATATCGTTACTGGACAAGCCACTACGTAATGCCGGTACAGAGGGTACAGGCTTCCCTTCCAACTTCCGTTCACGGATCACATAACTACATACGTGATGTTTTCGGGAGAGTGATGTATCTCACAGGAATGGTGGAGGAGGGCAAAAATAGGAATCTGAAATGAAGAAGCCTTGTTCGAAAGAGTGTGAATACTTTGTAAAAACTGTGTGGAACAGAAGTCACGGCAGAAAGGGTTAAATTATTCGGGCTGTTATAAGCCACGTTTCCGCACCGTTTTAGAGGACGTCTTTGGTGGGGGGGAGGGAGGGATGGGGGGCGGTACACATCATGGCTTAGACAGCGGTGTTGGCTTCTGGTGTACGGGAAATGCAAAAGTCTCCCGCAATGGAAGGACAAGAATGTCAACCGCCAACATTTGAATCGTGGTTCCCATCCCATGCCCCTCCATCCCACCCCACCCCCCAAACCCCCAAAATCAGAAGATGTTTTTAGCAGATTTCGACGACAGGTTGGGTTATACTGTAAATGATCGCAGAAGATAACGGCGTAATAGCCCGGAGAATTTTGGCAATGTTATCACAAAAATTGTTTAGTGGTTAAGGGAATCAACGCAAGTGGCACGAGAATGAGACCGCCCTTAAAGTGTCGCGTTTCCTCGTGTCCATCATGAACTTCAGTGAACATTCAGACCGAGACAGGAATGTCACATGTGTGTGAAATATAATGGGACTTAACTGCTACGGTCATCAGTCCCTCAGCTTACACACTACTTAACCTAAATTATTCTTAGGACACACCCATGCCCGAGGGAGGACTCGAACCTCCGCCGGGACCAGCCGCACAGTCCATGACTGCAGCGCCCCAGACCGCTCAGATAATCACGCGCAGTGTCACATGGTTGTCTTGAAAATTACTGTATGGGAAACAACAGCTGTAGCGTTTCCATTTACAGCAGTCCGTAATCCTAGCTGGTTTAGGTAATCGCATTGTTTGGAGCCGAATGCTGCTGCAGTAGAAGAAAATTTCCATTATTTATTGTAAACAATGTGAGTTCTAAATTCGACATGTTCACCATGATACTTAGAGCGCAATATCAGCCGTCATTTCCAAAAGAAACCAGATCAATAACGACACCAAGAAAAAGAGCGTAACTGCAGGCACTAAGACTTTGAACATCTTAGTTGCATGGATAATGTCTGTACTGAACCAGAGTTTTATCTCTGTCAGACACTGAATCACTGAATTTCGAAAGGGCGCTGGTTGCTAAAAAAAAAAAAAAAAAAAAAAAAAAAAAAACGCCCTCATATAATGAAATTATATTAATTCTGAAAACAAAGGCAAAGCGTTTTTCGAAATTGTAAACCAATAACAGGGAAAAACATATCAACTTACAGTTAAAGGACTACAGTTGGGCAATTAATGATGAACAAAGACCAGAAACCCGTGCGTAGCCCAATCTTCCAATTAGACGTATTGCAGATGGTTAAGGAAATGCATTTCACCCACGTAAGACGTAGCCTGCAAAATCATCATTCAACGAGATTTTAGATAGTGCTTTTCAGTCTTAATACCCATAGCGGGCGGTTGGGATCACATCCTTAGCTGAGGTCACCAACGCTCGTGTATGCGATGGCGCCCCAACCGAATCTTGACCGTGTAAGAAATTTCACCATCAGCTCTTGGTCAGAAACACGAGGAGAGATTGTGGCATAATCTTCCCGAGCAGCAGACTCTCTGATGGTATTTCAGATTAAGTTCCATGATCACAGTGACTCATGAAGCGAAAGCGCTGACACGTTGATGGTGATCCGACTGACAGATGGAAACGTTACATCGGAGACCCGCTGGGTTCTGTTCAAAAGGAGTAGGCGATGTCCCGGCATCGGGTTTCAGCCTCTGCTTTTTCTCAGCACAAATAGTGCTTCGGAATTCTAGCGGCGTTACGGCCTTACAGTAAGGACGCAGCGGTGGTTTCATAAAGAATAAAAACTTGAGTATTTGCCTTCAGAGTAAAGGACCAACGTGTGAGCTGCGTGTCGTATGTGTGTGTATGTGTCGTTGCTGTGGCAGCTTGGTAGATGGTAGTCGAATAGTAGTACGCAACTCTTCTATTTTTATTCAGTAACAGTCAGTTTGAAGGTTAATTATGTCTAATGCATACCGTTTTTTATCGTTGTTTGTGTTCTGTGATATGCGTTTCCCTGCCAGCACGGGAAATTTCTTAAATGGCAGTACAAAAAGTTATATTTGAAATGTGTCATGCAGTTCTAGCGACATGAATAGTTCAAAATGCTGGAAGTGCTTGAATTTTGGTTTTACGTGTACTTCTATTGAAAATAAATAACAATCACAGCACATCATTTGTTTCAAAGTCCTAGTTACTAAAACCGTGTCTCCTAATAAAATGAAAATGTATTTGGAGTCAAATAACGGTAATCTGGTAAATAACAAAGGCGTAAACCATTGCCACTAGTTGAAAGAAATGGCAGAACAAACAAAACTTTCACTAAACAAGCTATCACTTCTCCAAAGCCCTTCCTTCATCTTACGAAGTTGACTACTGTGTAGCAGAGCACTAGGAACTTCAAACCATTGCGGAAGACACTGGACGCTCTATCTTTTTATTTCGAAATATTTACTGAGCAAGATTAGTTTCTTAGCGCCAAAATAACTGTGCTCACCCTACGTACGTCGCTGCTGACATAATGACAGTTCTTATGTCCAGCCACAGCGCCTCACACCACTGTCTGCTTGGCAACTCCATGTGGTCCACCGGAACCTTCAGCCAGCGTGCAACTCAAATCTTTTTGATGACTGTGTTCGTTCTTTACTAACTGAATGCTACACGACGTCTGCAGAAGCGATACGAAATTGTAAATGTGGAAAATAAGGAACTAAAATGTGACTTGAAGGCAAGGAGTACCTTACAACCTGTGAGACTTATAACACGCCGGCAGTTTATATACATTATATCGTACAGTTTAGCACACGAGGACGTGTTTCCAATGGACAGATCACTACGCAGATGTGCCCCTTAGCTCCGTGGTGTTGATAAAGCTTCAAATTGGATTCCTCTCGCAGTTATAGAGGTCTTAAGGAGTAGTAATGTTAGGGTATCACGCAGTACAATTTGTGTTGTGGGAAAGCCTCTGGCCTCCAATTTGGTGTTATAATCATACACAAATATTGATACACCTGCACTCATTTAACAGCGACGCGTAAGTCATTTCTAACTACAGCACGCTCTCACAGGATAATGGCAGCAATTATCGTTTCTGTTGTATTACGATTGGTGCATAACAATGCGCTCGGAGGTAAACCGGTTTCGAAAGTGTCTCTCTGTTCCTCTTTTGCCTCAAGGTGAGGACTCTTGTAAACAGGAGTATTTCTTTTCTAATTTTTAATAATAGGTATTGTGAAAAGAAATATTTGAAATTAACACCGATATAAATATACTGACGAATAAAATACTCAACACCAACAAGTAATGTTGATGTGGAGTAATGAAATATCGGGAACACGTTTGTCTCGGTAACATATTTAAGTCATTAACGTTGTAAGTTCACAGGTTAATGTAAGCACGAGCAGAGCCAATGGAAATGTGGAATGTTGATAACCGCCAGAATGTCGAATGCGAGCGTACAGACGTGCATGTATTGTGTCATACAGGCGACGGACGTCAGCGTGTGGGATAGGCGTCGCACTTGTTCGGTCAATACATGGACGGTTAATGGTGGTTGCGGATAATGCAGGAGTTGTCAGATCATGTCCCATACGTGCTCGATTGGAGACACCTGTGGTAATCGAGCATACCGAGGCAACTGTCGACACTCGGCAGAGACTGTTGGGTTAACGATAGCAGCATGTGGCCGAGAGTAGTTCTGTTGAAAAACCTGTAGTCTGTAATGCTGTTCATAAATGGCAGCACAACAGGTCGACTCATCAAACTGAAGAACAAATTTGACGGCAGGGTGGGTGTGATAACCACGAGAGTTATCCTGTTGTCATATGAAATCGTACCGCAGACCATAGCTTCAGGTGTAGGTTCAGTGGATTAGGCTGCAGACAGGTTGGTTGTACGTGCCCAGCCTCATTCTAACCAACTCACGACCATAATTGCCACCGAGACAGTCCGGCTTGCATCAGAAAACACAACAGACCTCCGCTCCACTGGCCAATAAACTCTTGCTTGACACCACTAACGTAGCAAGTGGTGACGCGTTTCGGTGTCTGTGGAATACAACCTGCAGGACGTCTGGATATCTGTGAAGCAACCGATTTGTAACAGTTCGTTGCGTCACTGTGGTACCTATTCTTGCTCGAATTGTTGCTGCGGATGCTGTACGATCCGCTAGAGCTATACGCCGAACATTGCGGTCATCTCTTTCGTTAGTGCCATCCAGAACCCACTCGTCTTGCAGTCGTACATTCTCATGACCACCGCTGCCAGCAGTCATGTACGGGGGCTACATTCTTGCCAAGTCTTTCTGCGGAAGGAATATCGAGCTTCAAAAATGGTTCAAATGGCTCTGAGCACTATGCGACTTAACTTCTGAGGCCATAAGTCGCCTAGAACTTAGAACTAATTAAACCTAACTAACCTAAGGACATCACACACATCCATGCCCGAGGCAGGATTCGAACCTGCGGCCGTAGCGGTCGCTCGGTTCCAGACTGTAGCGCCTAGAACCGCACGGCCACTCTGGCCGGCCGAATATCGAGCTTCTCATAGCCTAATTACACGACCTCCTTCAGACTCAGTGCGCTGTTGTTAACGGCGTCTTTGCTACCTTAAAGGCATTCTTGACTGACACACACAGTGGTTACGGTTACTTCAAGCCACACCACAAGTTGGGAAACGGGGCCAAATTTCTAGCAGTTTACTGCTGAGTTGAGATTTTCACAAATGTTTTATTCGTATCTCACAGAAACTAGCAGTACGGCAATAAATAGCCTTTTAAACACGCCGCTAACAGCAATCAAGTAATTTATAGCAATACAACAATTTAAAATTTTTTTTAAAAAGTTACAGAAGCTAGCAGTATGGCAATAAACTACCTTTTAAAAAACGCCGCTAACGGCGATCAAAGTAATTTATACCAATACAACAATTTAAAAAATTTAAAGAACATTAGTAAACAGGCTACTAAAGTAGATACAGAACTTCGTTAATAAGGTACGGTGAGGTCGTGAAGCTACCAACAACGCCATTAAAAAAATTAAACAGGTCTCAGCAAACAAACTATTAATGGCAATAAAAGGAATTTACAAACTTGGAGGAATTTAAAAAACTTTTAAACTAAAGTGTCGTGGAATATCATTAGAACATAACAGATATGACGGACCCGTGTAAGGCGGCCACAAATCACCCACTCAGGGATGCTCAGGCTAGACAGAATACTGACCAATTTAAATACGCCCGTAAACACAATTGCCACTCTCAGGCTGGTCACTGCACCGACCTTTAGCCAGCGAATACTTGTTGTAAGATGGCTTAACTTGCTGACAGAATTAGAGCTAACCTCGTTTGTTTGTTTGTTTGAAACGCAAAGAGCATGAAGACATTTATAATTCATAGAAATTAAATGCGTCATTGGACGTTGTTGCAAGATGACAGGAAATAGCCTTTGTATTTTCATTGTTCCCCAGATTAAAACTTAGTAGCCTTATTTATTTCAAATGTTGGCAGTTCCTTAGCTTGTCTATAGATTTTCATACCAATAGTATTAGACGTGCTTACGGTGGAACCTGGAACATGAATTTTGTAGTTAAAATGTAGTAAGTAGTGGCAGTGATTAACTGATTAGTAAAGTATATTTCAGTGTGCCCTATCACGTGTGAGGTTTCATCGTCAGTTTGTCTTGTTATTGTGTTGTCGAAAGGCAAACTGCAAGTTGTCTGATATTTAAATAATTGTCTTCTAACGCATGGTATTGCTGACTGCCTCAAATTGCCAGGGACGCGTTAATTTCATCACAAGATCCACGTAACTTTTAACTGAAAAACATGCAGTCATCTCTCGTCTTTCTGTGGAAGGTAATTTCCTGGTGAAAGAACGAAAGCCGACGCCAAGTCTGTCTGTCTTGTAGAAATTTGTAAGATGTTTCCAAACGCAATGGTACAACTGAAAACCGCGCTTGTTTTTTTACTATGTATTATCTGCAATGGGTGAAGGCGGTTTTGAATGACGTCAGTGGGGAGTAGGCGAAGAGAGTCCTCAAAATATCCTTTCGAAAGCTAAAAAGCATGAAAGTTCCATTTCACATATCACAGCAGCTATTAAATACGGCCAGCTAGGTACAGTAAAAACTGATCATGCTCTTTCAGCAACAGCACGCATGGAAGCTTTGAAACATATCGAGAAGGTTGATCGTAACGGAAGTACAGTGAAGACACTTATTTCGACTACTTGCGTTTTAGCACGGAAAGACTGACGAGGGGAAGGCTTCAGACACGGCCAACCGGTTCGGCTCAATTTGGCAGGTCGCTTGTGTACAACCTAAAACGAAGGAATCTAAGACACTTTGGGTCAACACCCCCGCGTTTTTGAGAATATCACCCCTAAAGGGTATGACGAGCAATCGACTCAAAATTGGCGGGATCAGTAGATAACTGTAAATAGAGCATTTTTCATAATCAGGTATACGCATACTTTTCCAGAAATCGAGGTAAGAAACTTTTACAGCTGCTCCTTCTGTACCCACACGGTAAACGCTTTTCGCCGACTGTTACCCGGCACGGTAGCTCAGCGTGTTCGGTCAGAGGGTAATGTCCCCTCTGAAATAAAAAAAAAAAAAAGAAACTGAGTTAACAGATCAACAACGAACTTAAATGGATGTCTTACGACGTCCGCCCCGAGCAGATGCATCGAACAAAAGCGAACAAAACGAAAAATTAAAAAAAAAAAAATTGCACCGATAGCGCAACGGCTAAGGTAACTGGCTGGGACTCGAAGAACCCGTGTTCGAATCTCGAGTAAACCTAGCGGATGTTATTGTTTTCGTTTGCATTTTTCCATATCTCAATTGATAGGGATAGGAGGGTTAGTAAGGTAAGTAAATCAATAAGGAATGATAACAATAAGGTAGACAAATAAATTTCTCAAACGTCTTGGGATACTAAACAGCTAAAATGTTGAAACTTCCTGGCAGATTAAAACTGTGTGCCGGACCGAGACTCGAACTTGGGACCTTTGCCTTTCGCGGGCAAGTGTTCTACCAACTGAGCTACCCAAGCACGATTCACGCCCCGTCCTCACATCCCCCAGGCTGAGGCTAAGCCATGTCTCCGCAATATCCTTTCTTTCAGGGGTGCTAGTTCTACAAGGTTCGCAGGAGATCTTCTGTTAAGTTTGGAAGGTAGGAGACGAGGTACTCGCAGAAGTAAGAGCTGTGAGGACGGGGCGTGAATCGTACTTGGGTAGCTCAGTTGGTAGAGCACTTGCCCGCGAAACGCAAAGGTCCCGAGTTCGAGTCTCGGTCCAGCACACAGTTTTAATCTGCCAGGAAGTTTCATATTAGCGCACACTCCGCTGTAGAGTGAAAATTTCATTCTAGAAGCTAAAATGTTGCTCCAGATCACTATACAATGGCTCTTCCAGTCACTGTTACGTGTCCTCACTTTACTTCGAACAACTAGATGATGGTATTTGTCATATAAACATCCGAAACAAATATACTCACGGCACCAAGAACATCTAATGAATGCAATCTTTCGACTGCAACACTGTTCCTTCCGAATAGTCGGCGGAAAACGAGCTTGGTTTACATTTAAAAATACGTCTTTTTCGGGAATTAATTTTGATGCGTACCACGCATACGATATCATTGCTTGGAAAAATCGGTACTGAAAGTTGGTTATGAACTACACTGTGAATAGTTATTGCATCCGTGCGGTTGTGCAATTCCCGATGGGTTTCCAAAAGCACACTGCAGTTCTGAAGCCTGGAAATAAAGTTTTTAACCTGGCAATGGAAATAAACATCACACGGCTGGCACACAGGTGTGCAGTTTGGCGGTATTACTTTTACTGTGCTCGTCGGCTGACCCTCGCCATTTATAAACATTGTGTCGTACATTTCAGTATTAAATTGTCCACTCCAGGAATCAAATACTACACAAAACTTGTTATCAGAAACGCATATTTTTAAACATTTTCAAGAAATGTTCTGTAAATCGCATTCGTCAGTTTCCCGGATTTTTCAACGAGTCGGTTAAACGATTGACCTCTTCTATAACCCGAGGACCAAATGTAACATTCGTTTCTTGTAAACACAGGAAAACCTTAGGCAACACTTTTCCAGAGGCTGTGATGGCATACTGCGCCGTGTACGAATTTGTTAGTTTGTTTTTACTACCAACTGCGACAAGGGTTCGTTTTTCTCCCTTGTGCGATAACGTGATTCGAATGTTCACCCGATACTCGCATCCTGTTTGATCGGTGTTGATCAGGTAATCACTTTTAAAACCGGTCATAAGTGACGCCGTTTGCGTGCTGAAAAGAGCCGCTACTTTCTGTATATCTTCTATATTTTGTACCTCCGTATGAGAGACGTGTTTAGTGACGTGCAATTGACGAATTTTATACTCCGATTTGAAATTTCTTGCCCAAGGTAATGATGCAGCAAACGTAAAATCCTTGTTGGTCGTATATTGATGCGCTGCGCCTGCAGCCCACTCCTGAATTATTCTCGTTGTCACATTCCCGTTACGACAACGAGATTCGACAAATCGGTCTATGTCCACTTATTTATCGCCTGTCGTATCTTGTCCCTCCTTTAACTATATCACTTTCCCACAATTTCAAGTCCTTCTTCATTTCAGGGCTGTATTGCTCTATTCTCTTGCAGTGCTTGGAAGTTCCAATTAGGATGATTCCTGGCTACCGCTACCGCGTTTACCTTTACTTCAAGGGGTATAGCGCCGTAATTCAATCGTTTAGTAACCGGTTCGTAACACTCATCGGGAACAGATGACCACATATTCCTAGTGACGGTGAGATTTCCAAAGCGTTGTGACCATTTTGCGATTCACTAGTCGGGATATCTTCCACTGAATCACCATCTGCTTCGTCTTCATGGTACAGTACTTCAGTATCAACAAAACTCATTTCGTTCGTCAGCTCCAAAGATCGCTCGACGATAGCCGCTCCTATCAATCTGGAACGCCGAGAAACAGAACTGCCTGCTTCCGGTAGTGCATTGATAATGCATCTGTCTTGCAACACTTTTACAAACCAAATCACAGCGTCGGTAACTTCCCGCTTGCCATTGTCTGTGACAGGCTCCCAACTATATACTACAGCGCTAGTCGAAGGGTGCACATCCTCCATTATTCAGATTATGCACCTGAAAGATATGACACAACAAACAATAGTTACTACGGCATAAACAGACGAGCTAATTACTACAAACAGTACTCGTCATATGTTACTTACGGAAAAACACTGTATTCATTCACAAAACGTATTTCAATCGGCGCATTAACGATGGAAAAATCACTAAATGTATCCGCGAGGTTCGCAGCAGCCTAATGACGGAAAACAACTCTTTCCAATTGACTTCTATAAGGCTCGTGCTGAACACATTCACTCTTCCAGGTTCAGAACGATAATATGACGAAGAGGCAACCGGGGCAACAGAAGCGGCAGTTCTAAAAGTTTCTTTCCTAGATTTCTGGAAAACTATGCGTTTTCGGACCCCATAACTGATGATGAAAAATGCTC
Source organism: Schistocerca serialis cubense (assembly GCF_023864345.2). NCBI lineage: Eukaryota > Metazoa > Arthropoda > Insecta > Orthoptera > Acrididae > Schistocerca > Schistocerca serialis. The sequence goes on along the minus strand of NC_064642.1, from coordinate 796,873,316 downwards.
TATTTACAATTATCTATCGATCCCTCCAATTTTGAATCGATTGCTGGTCATAACTTTTAGGGGTGATTTTTTCAAAATTGCGGGGCGTTGACCCAAAATATCTTAGAGTCCTTCGTTTTAGGTTGTACACAAGCGACCTGCCAAATTTGAGCCAAATCGGTTGGCCGTGTCTGAGGCCTTCCCCTTGTGAGCTCTTCGAGTTCATGACGAGTCTGAGGTGTCAGTAAATAAAGGAAATTATTTACAACTTTTGTATTTATTGGCAGAAGGAGAACCATACATAAAAGATCATTTGGCATTCCATGGAGTGTGTAAAGTCACTTCCTCTGATACATAGAATGAATTAACAACTTGTGTTACGAAAGCCGTTAAAGAACAAATTTCAAGTGAAGTCGCTGCGCGGGGTAGCCGCCATGTCACCGTTCGTGCGTCTCCCCCCGTCGGAGGCTCGAGTCCTCCCTCGGGCGTGGGTGTTTGTGTTGTCCTTACCGTAAGTTAGTTTAAGCCTAGGGACCGAAGGACCTTAGCAGTTTGGTGCCCCATAGGAACTTACTACATCTTTTCAAGTGAAGTTAAAAATGGTTCTTTTATATTAGTACAAGCCGACGAAACAACGTTCGTTTTGCAAATAACGAATCAGGAGGAATACAAAACAGATTCGTAAGGTTTAATGACGTATACAGAGGCATAGCCAGTGTTCTGTTGCAACTGCCAAGCAGTTGGAATACTAATAAAAACGAATCAGTTTCACAAACATAGGACGGCTGCAGTACAATATCAGGGAACAAAAAAATTCAAATGGCTCTGAGCACTATGGGACTTAACATCTGAGGTCATCAGTCCCCTAGAACTTAGAACTTCTTAAACCTAACTAACCTAAGGACATCACACACATCCATGCCCGAGGCAGAATTCGGACCTGCGACCGTAGCAGTCTCGCGGTTCCTGACTGAAGCGCCTAGAACTGCACGGCCACCGCGGCCGGCTATCAGGGAACAACTATGCCGTCCATTCTATTGTGAAACAAGCATATCCCCATGCTTTCTTTATCCACTGCTACGCACATCAGCTGAACTTCGTCCTCCTCTGTGTTTCTAAAAAAACTGCGTAAGTAAAAATTTTTGTGCCACATATATCAGGATATCAAGCATTTTTTAGCCGTTTCAGTCAAAGGACTGAACTTCTGAGGGAGGTTTTTGAACCTCCAAGTACTTGTAAACCAAGGTGGAATTTTCTTTCAAGCGCAGTGCAGATCATTATTCTTCACTATTCAGAGCTGAGAGCAGCATTTAATGATGTGATAAAGAATGAAGGGTGGAATGATAGTTCTCTACATGAAGCAACTAGGCTAAATAGTATACTGAATGATCGAACGTTACTTGCCCTACTGCAGCTGTACATTTCGATTTTCCAGCACACAAGTATCTTGTTGGACATCTTGCAAAGTAAAACTTGGGACATAAGATGCTGTAAGATCGAAATGTTAAGAGAGTTGAAAGACTAAGATGTGAGGAAATTATTCGGAAATGCGTAGTGGAAGATAAGCGCCTTATAAATTCAGCAGGAGTATCTGAAATCAATTATAACGAAACAGAAGCAAGTATTCAGAAATTGAGAACGATAGCATTCGAAGTAATTGCCACAGTAGTAGTAAACACGGAAACTACATCCCAGGAGTTTCATGAAACAGATTTTACAGAACTTCTAAATGAGAAAAAGTTCTGAGATTATAGTACTCCAAACAATTTCCAGATACATTAGGTTCAATTACTACTTAAAATACATCCTTCCTTTGACAGCGGAAAACTAAAAGAAGAACTCACGTTGATTTACAACAGTCAAGATAAACGTCTGTAGCCTCGGGACCTCCTTAAATCTTTTATAAACAATGGATTAAAAAAACTTATTCTCTGAATGTGTGACATTACTGTCGTTGGGTATTGCAATTCCAGCAACCACCCCGTCTTGCGAAAGGAGTAACCGTAGTAGAAATATGTAACTAAGTTGCTTTTGTAGTATTTCTGTTTTACAAGTTTTTGTTTTAAGATTATTTCTTTTCTCGAAATTCGTAACTCTCAGCCAACCGTACAAAAAATACCACGCTTCGCCACTCCAAGTGTCATGGAAAAGATTCATGCATACAAATGCAGTCGTAATGTCGTAAACCGGGTAGTTTCTTGTATTATAGCACTATCATCCATTTGTGAATGTTTCTGCATCGCTCGATATGATTCACACATTCGTAGTTTCATGGTTACGTCTTAAAGAGATGTGCCAGTTTGTGTGTACCTACTTTGGGATAGTTTACCAGATAATGTGCTGCATTTCTACAAGACGATGATTTTGTACCATTTATATCCTGTTAAGCAAATGTGTTGAACTGTGTATATGTCATCCTGCACAGTAAACAGAAGAATGATGTTAATCATCTAAGAATTTTGTACTCGATGACGGCGCGAAATGATTTTATCCTGCTCAGCACACAGCAAAATACGTTAGTGGCCTAAGATCATTGTGCTCGGTAATGGCGTGAAAGCCGAATTGTATATTCTGCACAGTAAACATTCAGAAATAGGCCGTGGAATCGCGGTGTATTTCTTCAAAATAAGCCAATGACTTACGCTCAGCACCACTGAAAATTTTTTATGCATACATGTATAGAATGCAGTAACCCAACATATACAAATGACAGGCAGTAACCTGGCATTCATCAAACACTGTTTGTATTCTGCGGACAACGTTCTTCGCACCTGTACCATTCTACCATACATAATTAATTGAGATTATTTCGCTACAGCTTAAACGCCACTACTGAGCGAAATGTTGCCCGTAAGCAAGGCCTAAACTGCAGCTAAGCCTTCCTGCATTATAATCTTTCTCCCAGGAAACACAGTCCACAGAGACATGCAAGTTAGCTTCTCGCTAGTTTGTAAGTTAGGTTAGAGGAGTGGCAGAACAGAAACCCTGAAGACAGGTGTGTGTGTTAAAACTGTCTGAGATGATTGTGGTTAAAACAGGTGAAACTAAAAATAGAATACAAATTGACTTAAAAATACAAACACTTACTTAGAGTGTCAATCACTTTCAGTTACACAGTCCTATAGAACCACGCGGAACGTGGAATCGTCAGTTTCATCAATACTGCAATGTGGTATTGAAATCCACTGAAAAGTGCGAAAATATTTTATAGTTTTGTGAACAAAGGACGTTCTAAACCATGTACTTTTATTTTTTTTAATGACCAGATTCCGTCGAATGACGACATTTTCTGAACTGCGGGATCACCAGCATCAGCTGGCATGTGTCTTCATTAATTTTCATTGGTGCTGATAAATCGCTGAAAAGTGTAACAATTTTTTTCTGTATGGGGGTCTCATAATTGCCTTCGACTGTGTCATTTTTGAACGGCTTTTCTAAAAACTGAATGCTATTCTTTTGCTTCTAAATGCTTTTTTTAAGTCTTTAAGAATTCATAGTGTCCTTTTCTGGTGTGCCATTTCTAAAAAGTGAACGCATTGTGACGTTTATAAAGTTTCATAGCGAAAATTATGGTGTACAGCAAGCCAGAGAAAACGGCAATAAAATAATTCGTTTACAGAGGTCATGTCAATAATAATGATGATCTGATGTGGGCGATGTTCAGTTATGAGTGTCTACGCAAGAAACTTGGGTTCCATAATTTGCTCACAAAATATTACTAACAATACATATTGCTTATAATAACCATTAAGGAAAAGCCCAGGGAACACTTCCTGCTACGTCTTGGATTACAATCTGTTCTGTGTTATAATTATTTTAGAAACAAATGTCCAAATACATTGAAATGCAATGCGTAAATCAATGGTCTATTTGCAGCAACTCTCGATCCTGGAGACCCCCAGAAAGTCTGTTTAGAGGAATACAACAGATTAATCTGCTTCAGTTACCAGTAGAAACACACCCAGGGACTGGAATTTACCCCTGTTCTAACTGGCCAATTGCTGACGATAAAGCAGTACGTGGGATGGTATAAAATCAATTTTCAAACAATTCCTCGAAAGTGTGCATCTGTAAGAATTCCAGAAATTGTAGTTTTAGCCGGCCGAGGTGGCCGAGCGGTTCTAGGCGCTACAGTCTGGTACCACGCGACCGCTACGGTCGCAGGTTCGAATCCTGCCTCGGGCATGGATGTGTGTGATTCCTTAGGATAGTTAGGCTTAAGTAGTTCTAAGTCCTAGGGGACCGCTGACCTTAGAAGTTAAGTCCCATGGTGCTCAGAGCCATTTGAACCATTTTTTTTTTTTGTATTTTCCTTAAGATTGGAAGCAAATTTCATTTAACATACTCTGAGTCCCACACAAAAAATTCTATAAACTTTTTGTTATTGTTTCCTTAGATCGTGATGTTCTGTACTATTTTCGCTGAACTCATACTCGAACAAATATCACTTCTTCTGGCGTAATTTTCGAGCGCTACACTACAATTAAGTGCTAATGTCGACATTAATAGTTGAAGTGGTGGTACTTTTCTGCATAAGACATAGTCTACCACGTCATTTACATACACCATGAATTCTAATGGTTTTAACACTCTCCCTTGAACTGCATTAGACTTTGCTTTGCCTTATCATGGTGGGCACGTTACCGACGCCTTCTGCGACTCACAAATTTTGAATGCCGTCTTGAACAATCTCCTGCATGGTAAACTATCATTTCATTTTCTTAAGGTCTTCGATACCACATCAGTACCGCATGATCGAACTTCAACCTTTCACTGCTCCAACAGTTTAGGACTGGAATTTCGGGACGTATTCTGTTCACAAATATGAAATTGTCATTTCTTGCTGATTTTATGACGGATCCAACTTAAATCAGTTATCACGCGCAAGGTTTAGATAAGTTGGATAATGATAACTTTGTAACGAGCAGTTGCTTGTCTTCCTTCTGAATGTTTTGCATATTTTCTTTATGCTCTTTAAGATTTACTGTATCTTCATCGTTATTAATAATATCTGTTTTTGTTGCGTTTATACCAACAATTATCATTTATGTAGGTGTGAACACAGGATAGAAACAGTTGCATGTTATTCGGAACCAAGAATGTAATCTGACTGATATACTGTAGATTCTAAAGAACATCGCTTCCCGTTGACGTTTGTATAACAAATTGTCTCCAGCAAGTACAGTTATCTTGCCCCTTGTTTTCTAAGAGAATAAAAAAGGAATTATTCCAGAAGAGTTAATAGCAGAAGGTAATCATCGTGCTGCAGGCGTTGCTGGGTGTTGAAATTATGATGTTATGGGTGGAAATGCAGCCTGTGAAGCAGAAGTTATCTGACGGATCAAAGCGCTCTCACTGTTAGTATAACGGCTCCTGCCAACGAAGTCAGTGTCCACAACAAGCATCGGGCATTAAGCTGCACGATAATTTTCTTTCATAAATGTTATGTAAATCGCCCTTTACGTGAGCTGAAACGAGAAATCAAGATGAGAAGTAATCGCTTGTGAAAGAGCGCCAGTGAATAGGCTGCGCGACACATCAACATTTATGAGGTGATTGACTGCCAGTGTAAGCGCCATTCACTTCGGGAATCTTATGCACCTCTGACCCTGATATCAAGCGAAGAGGCGCAGTATGTTCAGGATCACAGGAAATGCAGGTATTACAAATTACGCTATGACATGGTTAACCGGATACAGTAGACTGGCCTTCGGGTATTACAATATTTCCGTACCATTTCTCCTGTCGAATCTGTGTAACCTGTTGCACAAGTTTGACATTTTTGGCTATGTATAACACGCTGTACTCCAATTAACATTTCATACGCTAACGGAATGTGCTTACTGCTGAAATATTCTATCCCATATACGCTGGAAACATTTCTAGCATATTAGCGCGCTTGAGTGTGTGCTAATAATTCAAGGATATTTCCATTAGTGGCGCAGCACACTTGGTTTGTTTCTCGACAATGTGAAAACTAACAAAAATATCTGTAGTGGCAACACTTAGTTCGTGTCTTATAGAAATGTATATGGTTCAGTCAAACGAAAACGGACAGCTGGGCAAAAAGGAAGTAACGTGTTTATTATTTCAAAAGGAATCAACACAATTGTCAATACATTTACTCCACTGTGAGACAATACGGTCAATGCCTTTATGGAAAAATGTTTGTCGTTGCCTACCAAACCATGATTTAACACTGGTTTGTACCTCTTCGTCCGAAGCAAATCGGCGACTAAGACAGTCTTCCTTCAGGACATCAAAAATATTTAAATCGCATGGGGAGAGGTCGGGGTTGTGTGGAGGACGTGTAAAGGTTTCACAGCGAAATTTTTGCAGCATACTTGAAACAATCTTGGAACCATGTAGGCCCGCGCACGTGTTGCCATGGTTGTTTCGGCCTTATGAAGAGGAGGTATTGGCTGATGACGTAACTGATGAAGAAGTGGGAATCGACACGAAAGAGATAGAGTATCGGTATTAGAGTCAGAGTGTAACACAACGTTGGAAGACTTGCGATCAAATAAGGAAAAAGCGGTAGACAGCTTTACTTCGGAACTACTGAAAGCACTGTGGGGAAGGGGCAGTCAGCGTATGAGCCTGGAGCCACGCCGAAAGACTTTCGGAAAAAAAAAAAAATTAAACACAATGTTGAAGATAGCAAGGCCACATAAATTCGAGAACTATCGCAAAGTGACCGAGCGAGATGGCTAGGTAGTTAGCACACTGTACTCACGTTCGGGAGGACGACGGTTCAAACCCGATTCCGGCCGTCCTGCTTTAGGTTTTCCGAGATTTCCCTAAATCGCTTCAGGTAAATGCCGGGTTGGTTCCTTTGAAAGGGCACTGCCGATTTCCTTCCTTATCCTTCCCTAATCCGATGGGACCGATGACCTCGCTGTTTGGTCCTCTCCAACGAATCAACCAACCAACCAACCTATCGCAAAGTGAGTCGAAGGGCTCATGTAATCAGGTTCCTGAAAGGAACAATACACAGAAAAATGGGAAATGAAATTGAGGATCTGTTAGTTGATGACCAGCTTGCCGTTCGTTAAGGGCACTACGGAGGCAATTCTGAGGTTGTGATTGATAATGGAAGCAAGAAGAGTAGCATCTTCTTATGATTTTTCGCCCTGAAAAGACGTTGGTCACCGTACGGGTGCACAAGATATTAGAAATTCTGAGTAAAATAGGAGTGAGCTAGAGAGAAGGACGGATGGTTAACAGTATGTACAAGAACCAAGGAGTGGAAGACCACTAACAAAATGTTCCGATTCGTAATGGTGCCAGACAGGTATATAGTCGTTCACCCCTACTGTTCAGTGTATACATCGAAGAAGCAAAGACAGAAATATAAGAAAGTTTCTAGAGCGGGATTAAAATTCAGGATGAAGGAATATAAACGACAAATTTCACTGATAACATAACTACCCTCGGATGAGTCATTGCAGGAGCTGTTGAATGAAATGCACAGTATAATGATCATAGAATACTGACTGAGAGTAAAAGGAAGAAGGACCAAAGTAATGACACGTAGCAGAAATGAGACTGTGCGTGTGTATTGTGTATTAAACCAGGGACCAAGAAACGACGGAGAAGCTTCGTCCCGCCGTAGCCCTCACTGGTTCACAACAACAGGCCACAGCAGTCGGTTCACCACTCTGCCGCCCCACACGGAACCCAGGGTTATTGCCCAGTTCGGCCCCCAGTGGACCCACGGGAACGTCTCATACCAGGCGAGTGTAACCACAAATGTTTGCGTGGTAGAGTAACGATGGTGTTCGCGTACGTGGAGACAGTGTTTGGCAGCAATCGCCGACATAGTGTAACTGAGGCGAAATAAGGGGAACCAGCCCGCGTTTGCCGAAGTAGATGGAGAACCGCCATAAAAACCAACCACAGGCTGGCCGGCATACCGGACCTAGGCGCTAACCCTCCAGGCGCATTCGTGCCTGGGATCGGTACGCCTTCCCACTCGGAAAGCAGCGCGTTGGACCGTGCGGCTAGCCGGGAGGGCTGAAATGAGATAGCTTATAAATTTAACAAAAAAACTGTGAATTAGACTAAGGAATTTTGCTACCTTGGAAGCAAAACAGCGCATGACAGACGATGCAAGGGAATGCAGACTAGCACAGGCAAAGACGGCATTTCTGGCCAAAAGAAAGTCAGTTTCCGATGTAGACCTTCATTTGAGAAAGCTAGCTCGTCTGGAGATCAGCATTGTATTTATGTGAACCATAAAGTGTGGAAAGACTGGAATAGGAGGTAATCGAAGCAAGTGAGATGCGATGCTGTAAAAGGGTGTTGATTAATAGATGAGCTTCTAAGAAATGAGGCTCTGTACAGGACTGATGTGGAATGCAGTAAGTGAGGAACACTGTCAAAATGAAGTTACAGGGTGATAGGTTATGCGTTAACTAATTGAAAGAGGTCTGTAGTTTACAAAATGGTTCAAATGGCTCTGAGCACTATGGGACTCAACTGCTGTGGTCATAAGTCCCCTATAACTTAGAACTACTTAAACATGACTAACCTAAGGACATCACACACATCCATGCCCGAGGCAGGATTCGAACCTGCGACCGTAGCGGTCGTGCGGTTCCAGACTGTAGCGCCTTTAACCGCTCGGCCACTCCAGCCGGCTGTAGTTTACAGTACATCTACATTTTTGTCATTTAGGCGTTAACTATGGTCTCGCTTGCTACATAAAACATTCAGACTTGTACCTGAACACTCTTGTGTGAGTGTACTGTGGACCTCTATAGCAACCAGAGCTTCAGTTGGTATTAACTAACGTCAACGGTCGTGTGGAACAGTGGTGAATAAAATATTCCACACTGGCTGTTAAGATACTTTCATTAAAGAGTCACGACCGCTACTTTGACTGCGGTTTCCCGACCTCAGTATATTCTGGGCCGAGTTAATGGCATTTGTTTTCCTGCATGCCCGGTGGTGTAGATGGTCAGCCGCTGCCACTGCTGCCCGACTCTGCTTTCTCGATACGGTAATGTACATGAAGCTGTTATGCCCGCCTCGATGTCTAGTATTAAGCATTGCACTTATGGCACTGTAATAAAGTTGTGAGTTATTCATTTGAAGGAATATACCGCCATTTGACAGTATATTTCTGTATAGTTCCAGTGCACAGTCTAGACTTAGGCTTTCCCACCATTGTCGAGTACAATGATCTTAGACCATTCTCGTAATGGCATACAGCGTTATGTGATGCTGCATTTTTTGTCGAGTCATCGGTCTTTTGACTGGTTTGATGAGGCCCGCCACGAATTCCTCTCCTGTGGCCACCTCTGTATCTCAGAGTAACACTTGAAACCTACGACCTCAATTATTTGCTCGATGTATTCCGATCTCCTTCTTCCTCTACAGTATTTACCCTCCACAGTTCTCTCTAGTACCATGGAAGTTATTCCCTAATGTCTTATCTGATCTCCTACCATCCTGCCCGTTCTTTTTGTCAGTGTTTCCCAAGTTTTCCGTTCCTCGCGATACTTTGGAGATCCTCCTTATTCCTTACTTTATCAGTCCACCTAATTTTCAACATTCTTTTTTAACACCACACCTCAAATGTTTCAATTCTCTTCTGTTCCGGTTTTCCCACAATCCATATCTCCACAGTAGTGTGCTCAAAACCTACATTCTCAGGAATTTCTTCTTCAATCTAAGGCCTATGTCTGATACCATTAGACTTCTTTAGGCCAGGAATGCCCTTTTCACCAGTAGTAATCTGCTTTTTATGCCGCCCCTGTTCCATCCGTAATTAGTTATTTTGTAACCTATGTAGCAGAATTATTTAACTTAATCTACTTGGTGATCACCAACACTGATACTAAGTTCTAATTTCTTCTCACTACTTTCGTCATTCTTCGATTTACTATCAACCCATTATCTGTACTGATTAGACTGGTCATCCTTCCAGCAGATCCTGTACTTCTTCTTTTTTTACTTTTTCAGTGAGGGTAGCAATGTCATCAGCGAACGTTATCATTGATACCCTTTCACCTTGAATTCTAAATTCCACGCTTGAACCTTTCTTTTATTTCCGTCATTGCTTCCTTGATGTATAGCTGAACAGTAGGGCTGAAAGGCTATATCCCTGTCTTACACCCTCTTTAATCCGAGCACTTCGTTCTTGGTCTTGCATTCTTATGGTTCCCTCTCGACTCTTGTGCATATTTACTTTAAACGTCTTTCTTGTAGTACCCAAAACCAACTGTGGGAACGCCTTGGGCTGCGGATCGGAGCCGCCAGGCAAGGAAGCCGCCGGTGGTGGAGCACGCACCACCGGGTAAACACAGGACGAGTCGGACGACAGACCAACGACAACTGACAACAACCGACCACGACCGACTATGAGCGACACAACAAGGAAGATATAAACAACGGAGGCTTGTGGGAACCACAACACCAAACACCAACAGTAAATCCACCCGGAACCAGTGCCAGGCAAACGTCAACAACGAGCAACGACCAGAACCAAGTACCGCCGTGATAGAAACGAAATCCAGAGCGAGTACCAGACTGGCTGGACTAGGGTTTTTTTTTTTAATTTATTGGTATTTTGACACCTGAACAAGCAGGTAGGCTGGCAGCAGCACAATACGCCGCTCTTCAGCCGAAGAGAGTACAAGGAAATAAACAGAGAAGAGACATCACTTAGAAAAACGGCGGGAAAAAACAGTAGACACATGAACATAAAAACACAAGAAGCCGTTCACACTCGATGACAATCCACACTACGAACTGTTGACACGACGCACAAACACTGAAGAAGACGATGGCACTGGTGAACAATGGAGTGTGACCGCGAAACTGAACACTAAACATGACGGCACACACGATACACTGATGGCGGTGATCTCCGGCGCGCGAATGTCCACTGAGCGTGCGCGAGTCTGGGGACCTGCCAAGAGGTGAACAGGGGTGAGGTGGGGGAGAGGGGAGGAAAAAAGGACGCCAATGGCTTAGGAGACGGGGGCAGGAGGAGAGGGACAGGGGATGGGAGGCCCGGGGGAGGAGGGGGGAGAAAAGGAGGAGGGAGGGAAAAGGGAGAGGAGGGAGGGAGGGTGCCCAGAGGAGTAAGTACAGGAGGAGGGTGGGAGGATCAAAGTTGGTAGGAGGGGTAGATGGAGGGGAGGAGGGCATCATCACGGAGAGGGAGCTGGCGGAAGCCACCTTGGGAGAGGGTAAGGAGGGTGGAGAGATGGAGACCGGGTGGGACGTGCAAATACAGGCGTGGCAGCAGGCGGGGGTGGGAGAGGATCGGGGAGACGAGCGGGTGAGGAGGATCGAGTTTGCGGGAGGTGTACAGGATCCATATCCTTTCAAGGAAATGGAGGAGGTGGGGGAAGGGGATGAGATCGTAGAGGATCCGCGTGGGGGAGGGGAGACGGATGCGATAGGCGAGGAGGAGAGCATGGCGTTCAAGGATTTGGAGGGATTTATAAAAGGTAGGGGGAGCGGAGATCCATGCTGGATGGGCATAACAAAGGATAGGGCGGATGAGGGATTTATAGGTGTGGAGGATGGTGGAGGGGTCCAGACCCCTTGAGGAGACGGAGGCGGGAACGTGCCTTGGCATGGATTGTCTGGAGATGGGGAGTCCAGGAGAGGCGACGGTCGAGGGTGACGCCAAGGTACTTAAGGTTGGGAGTGAGGGCAATGGGACGGCCATAGACGGTGAGATAGAAATCAAGGAGGCGGAAGGAAGGGGTGGTTTTGCCTACAATGATCGCCTGGGTTTTGGAAGGATTGACCTTGAGCAACCACTGGTTGCACCAAGCGGTGAACCGGTCAAGATGGGATTGGAGAAGGCGTTGGGAGCGTTGCAGGGTGGGGGCAAGGGCAAAGAAGGCGGTGTCATCGGCAAACTGGAGAAGGTGGACGGGGGGTGACGGCGGCGGCATGTCCGCCATGTACAACAGGTACAGAAGGGGGGAGAGGACGGAGCCTTGGGGCACACCGGCAGAGGGGAAAAAGGTGTAGGAATCGGTGTTATGGATGGTGACATAGGAAGGACGGCGGGAGAGAAAGGAGCCGATCAGACGGACGTAGTTAATGGGAAGGGCGAAGGTTTGGAGCTTGAAGAGGAGACCGGAATGCCATACGCGGTCATATGCGCGTTCGAGGTCCAGGGAGAGGAAGATTGCGGAGCGACGGGAATTAAGCTGTTTGGAAAGGAGATGAGTGAGGTGAAGGAGAAGGTCGTCGGAAGAGAAGGACGGCCGAAAGCCACACTGGGCAACGGGAAGGAGGCGGTGCTGGCGGAGATGCTGGTGGATGCGGCTGGTGAGGAGAGATTCCAGGACCTTGCTGAAGACCGAGGTAAGGCTGATGGGACGGTAGGAGGAGACGGCGGACGGCGGTTTGCCAGGTTTAAGGAACATGAGGATACGGGAGGTTTTCCACAGGTCGGGGTAGTAACCGGTGGACAGGACTACATTGTAGAGCCCGGCCAGGGTGGAGAGGAAAGAGACAGGAGCTTCACGAAGGCGACGGTAGATGACACGATCGTGACCAGGAACGGTGTTGCGTTTGGTGCGGAGTGTAACAATGAGATCCTGTGTAGTGATAGGGGCATTGAGTTCCGTGTGTGCAATGTTGCCCAAGTACTGGAAACCAGGAGCGAGGGTAGGGACGGAGGTGTCAGTTCGATCGCGGATATCCGGGAAGAGGGAGTAATCGAACTGGGGATCATCGGGGATGGAAAATACATCGGAGAGGTAGGAGGCAAAGTGATTGGCCTTACTAAGGGTGTCAGGGAAAGGGTGATCATCATGGAGAAGAGGATAATAGGGGGAGGGTTTAGTTCCGGTAAGGCGACGGAAGGCTGACCAGAACTTGGACGAGTTTATCGGGAGGGTAGCATTTAAGCGGGTGCATGTCTGTCGCCAGTCCCGGCGTTTCTTAGCCACGAGCAAATTACGAACGTGTCGCTGGAGTTGCCGGTGGCGTCGTAGTGTGTGCGGGTCACGCGTGCGGAGGAAGGCACGGTAGAGACGACGGGATTCACGGAGGAGGAGAACGGCCTGTGGGGGTAAGGTAGGACGGTGGGGGTGGATGGCGACAGTAGGGACGTGGGCCTCCACGGCCCTGGACTAGGGCAGAGCGGGTCCCTATAAACGAAACCGGAGGGAGCGGCTACTGGCCGCTGTCTGCACGTGGCTTAGCGGTGGCGCCCTCGCTGCGCGAGAGCCGCTGAGCGGAAGAGCCGCTGCGGATTCGGAGCCCTCTATGGGCTGACTACGTCCATTTGTTCTGCCGCCTGTTCGACTTCCGCGGCCAAAGGTACTAGCTTTCTCTATAGCTTAACCTTGTTTTTCTTAGAATTTCGAACATCTTGCATCATTTTACATTGTCAAACGCTTTTATAAAATCGACGGATCCTATGATCATGTCTTGCCCGTTCGTTAGTTTTGTTTCCATCGTCAACCGCAACGTCAGAGTTGCCTCTTTGGTGCCTTTACCTTTCCTGAAGCCAAAATGATTATTCCTAGCACATCCTAAACTTCCTTTTCCATTCCTCTGTATATTAACTTTTTCAGTAACTTGGATGCATGAGGTGTTAAGCTCCTTGTGGGATAAACCTCGCCCTTTCCGACTCTTTCATTCTTCAGATTTGTGTGGATGATGTGAATTTCGATGACATATCGCCATATTCATGCATTCTACACATCAACGGGAATAGCCGCCTTGTTGTCACTTCCCCCAATGGTTTTAGACATTCTGATGCAATGTTATCTATCCCTTCTGCCTTATTCGATTTTAAGTCTTCCAAAGTTCTTTTAAATTCTTGTTCTAATACTGGACTTCCTATATGCTCTAAATCGACTTCTGTTTATTCTTCTATCACGTCATCAGGAAAGGCTCCTCTTCCTTCCTATATTTTTCTTTGCGCATTCTGTGATTGTCCTTTTTTAGAGAGGTCCTTTACTCTTCAGTCGAACTGCCTACTGTGCTACTCCTTATCGCAGTATCTATAGCCTCAAAGAACGTGAAGCACATTTCTTCATTCTTTATTAGTTCCGCATCCCATTTCTTTGCGCACTGATTCTTCCTGACTGGTCTCTTAAACTTCAGCCTATTTTTCATCACTACTAAATTGAGATCTGGAACTATATCTCCTCAGTGTGCGTCTTAAATCCAATATCTGATTTTAAAATCTCTGCCTGACCATCACCTAATCTAACTGAAATATTCCCATACCTCCCGGCCTTTGGAAGTATACCTCCTCCTCTTGCGATTTTTCAACAGTGTATTCATTATTGCTAACTGAAATTTATTGCAGAACTCAATTAGTCTTTCTCCTCTCCCATTCGTAGTACTAAGCCCATATTCTCCCTTACCCTCTTCTTCTATTTCTGCCCCTACAACCTCATTCCAATCCTCCATGACTATTAGATTTTCATCTGCCTGCACAGTGCTCAGCAAAATACGTTAATGGTATAAGATCAATGTACTCGATAATGTCTCTGAAGTCGAAATCTAGATTGTACACAGGAAATATACAGAAACATACAGTCAGGCGGCGGTGTATTCCTTCAAAAAATACAGCGCCATCGAAAATTATGATTCATTTCATGACAAATTCCCGTAAGGTGGATACGGCCGATTGAACAACTCGTTCGTTTTCACTCGTAAATACACCATTGCAATTATTATGTGGTGTCAAATTTTCATTCTACGCACCCACTGACGCAAATTGGTGTATTAAAGAGTGGAGACGTGAATTTAATATATTCCTATTTAAGAGACAGCCAGTTGTTGATGGCTACCTTTATGTTCCGTAAATCTTCATATCATCATTTCAGTTCCCAGCATCTAAATAAATTGAATAATATTATTTTACGAATTTTTTTCTTTTTTTTGTGTATCGGTATAGCTCCTTTTTAAACGCTTCCTTCGATGTGATTGTAACCGGAAATGTCGTCTTAGCCCGCCCTTTAACCACGCATGTTTTTTTAGAAGGGTTGCAATGAAATAGGTTTTGACACGCGCATATATACTTCCTCTCGACTGCTAAACGCCAACTTACGTAAGCAACAGTATGGTTTAATTCAGGTGGAGATGCAAGTATTTACGTTCCAGGTGACGATGGAAAGCAGAGGAGGTTTTCCTTTGCACAGGTTACATTTGTATTTCAGTGCCATGAGGATCAATTCGTTTGTGCATTTTAGGGCCACAGATCACGTCTCTACTTCTCTATAACTTTCAACGTAGGAGTTATGCATTAACGCCGAAGGCTTGGTATAAGAAATTTTACATGCAGAGTCTTAACGGTAGAAAGGCATGTTACGCATTAACAAGTGTCACAGATGATAGTTTCATATTACGAGTTTCAGCTATGAATTTCACATTAGGAAATCACAGCGCACTAAATTTCACGTTCAGAATTCCAGCGTTCAGAATTTCGCATAATGTGTTGCAGCTAGAGCCTCTCTGTATCGGGGAACAATTTCAGTAGTTACTTCAGGGAGCCTAGAGGGCAAAAGCCGTAAGAGGAGACAGATACTGACATACGTCCAACAAATAATTAAAGATACTGGGAGCAAGTGCTACTCTGAAATGAAAAGGTTGGCACAGGACAGGAATTTGTAGTGGGCCACAGCGTAAATATTTCGAAAACATGTCATTTCTAGTACTTAACAACTTCTCCAAATCAATAGCAGATAGCTGACGATCTTAATAATAATTCATAGGACCCAATGGCGGAGCTCTTGAAGACTAGAACTCGCCTGCTAACGAGAAACTGACGCATTTTATGGTTCCGTACCGCAGTTGATATATGTAGAACCTTTATAGAGTTTGTTGTCGGTCTGTCTGGGTGTCCGTCTGTTAAGTAAATATTTATGCCGAATGTTACTGTCTGTGGCCCCTTGATGGGATAAAAAATTTAAACTTCTAAGTCAATACAGACGAAAGGTACACCCGTTTATGTTACATACGAGAAGCGTTTAAAAAAATGCAACATACGTTTTTCTAGACCAATTTCGGTTGAGAAAACGCCGAATTTGTTTTGGAACAGCGGGGAACATTCTCGCTTGAGCCGCTATAGTTTCATGTAATTCCGATGCGGGGGTATACATAGCCGTTTAATGGCGTCTGTAACCGAGGTGCGTACCAAGAAGACAGCTGTCATCGAGAGCCTTTCGGTGGAAAACCAGAGCATGGTGGATATTCATAGGAGCCGGCAGAGAGTCTATGGAGACTTGGCAGTGAGCAAAAGCACGGTGAGTCGTTGGGAGAAACGTCTGTCATCATCGCAACAAGGTCACGCAGGGCTGTCCGATCTGCAGCGTGCAGGTCGGACGCACACTGCTGTATCTCCTGCAATGTCGGGACGAGCCTACATTCTGATGCGACGTGATCGACGGACCGCAGTCAAACACCTGGATATTCAACTATGAGTCTCGGCTGGTAATGCTGACGCACTCGTCCGCCAGTTGGGAAACTCAAAGGTGTGTGTCAGCTGGGTTCCTTGCGCCTAACAGGAGACCATAAAGAGCACCGAAGGATCAGTTGTACAGAGTTGTTTGCGCGGTGCGAGGCTGATCGTTACAATTTTTTGTGGAAAGTGAAACGCGTATGTATTCAGTACCAGCGATGGCGAGGCATGACAGAATCTCTGACCAGAGAGTTGTTTATCGTTGCTAGTCTGCGCTTGACTGCGCGAGAGTTCAGTTGCGAGTAGGAGTTGTGTGTGAGGAGTCGGCGGGCGTCGACATTGGTCTCTGGTCAAGGTTCGGGACGAGGTACATTGTTGAATAAGGTAATGAAGCAGCATTGCGCACATCTGATAATGTAATGTATGTTAATTGTAATTAATTTGTTCAAGAAATGCCCCAATAATAATTTTGTTTTCAAAGCAATCGTTTTTAAGAAAAGAATCATTCCAATTGGAACAATATTTCCTATGCTTTTCCTCCCAGAATCAATTTATCAGATTAATTATAACACAGGGCCTAAGGTCAGCGCTGGTGCCCTATTATTGTGGGTTTAAGGATTAATCATCATTTCTTGATTTTTGTGTCGAGTTGACATTGGGACATTGTTTTTCAATATTTTTTTAGCGAATGTACAGTTGCTTTTATTTCAATTTAACGATGTTTTGTGGAAGCTCAACAACATTTGGGTTGTTATTATTCAGTAATCTTGTGGGGAACTAACTTTTGGCACGTTTTCATTATCATTGAGTTTTCTTTTATTTTTGCTGGGAAGTCACACTTGGGCTTTATTTCGATTAACATTTAATTATTGTCATTTACTATTTCTGCGGGGAGGTTACACTTGGCTTTTTCTTTAATTTTTGTGGGGAGGCTACAAACGTCGTGACAGCCGATGAAACATGGGTTCACCACTTTCATCTGTTCGGCCCAGTAAAAGAGTGCACTCCGCGGGAAGCAGTACGCGGATAATGAGGTTATTGATGCAGCAAGTACTTGGCCCTAGCGTCGACCGGTAGAATAGTACCATGCGGGCGTACAGGCCCTACGGGTAAGGGCATAAGGCCCTCGCGTTGAACTGAGATTATGTTGAAAAATAGATTGTGTAGCCAAGATAGTGGGGAATAATGTGATGTACTGCAGTTCTGAATAAAATCAACCTGATTTCAGAAAAGAAGTGTGAGCCGTGGTAAAGTTAGCTGTTTTGAAGAGCGCGCCGCAGCGCGTAGTGTAAAGCAGTCGCGTTCCGTTTCTGGCGGTGGCACCGCTGTTTCAATCGCAGCTTTGATGTCTCCCTCTGGTGGGAAAGGGGGAAAGTTGCCTGTTCACGTGCATTTAATTAGCGCTGGAACAGTCTGAGTCGCTCAGCCGGAGTGAGTCTCGGCGTCAGTCTGTGAGTCTCGGCAAGTCGGGTCAATTGGTCAGCCGGGTCCGTGAGGGGCAGTCAGTGTCTGTCCGTCGTCCCGAGTGCTAGTGTGTGTTAGGCCGCCAGTCTGCTCGAGTTTGTTCAGGCAATGGTCATTGGCGGTCGGATCGATCGGTTGGTCTGTCGCGTACTGGGACACAAGATGACTTGTCCGTCTTGAGCGTTGGCGCATGTGAGGTCGCCACGTCAGGCTAGTGGGTCGCGTCGTATAGCGAGGGGTAGTGGCTTCGTGGCCGAGACGAGAGCAACAGGAGTCAACCCACGACATCAGTCTGGCCGGTGCGAGCTGCGACGGCGTGAGACGGGAGGGAGATCGGCGCGCCTTCCTGCGTCCGATGAAGCGGCTGGCAGCGGACGGTTCGGGAGAGCGATTTGGGGATGCTGCGTCAGGTCTTCGCCAGATTTCGCAGTTTGTTAGAAGTTAAGTGATTCGTGATATGTTGTTTCACTTACTTGTTAAATTCTACTTGTTTTCTTGGTCTCCAGCTTGCTCGTCTGTCTCTCGTCCGCATTTGTTAGGCAGTTAGTTTCTGTCTGTCTGTCTGTCGGTCTGCCGTACGTTAATAGCTGCCTTTGTCATGTTTGTCGGATTCGGTGTTAGCGAATTTATAGAATTAAGGTGTAAAGGGGATTAAGGTGTAAAGGCCGAATTCCTGAAATATGTTTTTATCTTGCCTATCATCTTGCGAGGCGGCATATGTGTAATGTAGAGCATGTTGTACATTTTATGTAAGTCTGAATTTCATGGGTTTTATTTAAATAGTCGTTTTAGTTATAAGGTTGCCACCCTTCCACCGTAAGAGTCCATTTAAACACAAATCGCACTTTCGATGGCAAATAATTTTTTTGGTTTTAGTGTTTGTACCATTTCCATCCCTCTTACATTCTGCATAGTTAATGTGTTTGTGTGAGTTGTTAAAATTTTTAGTTTAAGGTAATCTGGTGTATTGCAGATTTGCATCAGTGTAGTCTTTCAGAGGTTGTTGTGAGTGGTCGTGACTACGGCCGTGTTGAAATGGAGCGGCAAGCTTCTCAGACCGAAGGCTATTACTGTCAATATTGTTCTTTCTGCCTCTAAATAAAATTGTAACTTTATATTTCGAGGGTGCTTTTCTGCTTATAAATTTTAAATCTGTTTTTAAAAAAGGCTTTTATGAATAAAATTCCCATTTCTTAAATGTAATTTCATTTTCATCAGTTACTCCCTGGCAACTACTTCCACGCTCACATAGTGTGATTAAATGTGTTAATGTTCTTGATGAATCGCTAGTAAATAAAGTATATTCTTTAAGAAATGATTTTGAAAGTAAATTCACGGTTCGGGAGATTATGCTGAAAAAAAGATTTTGTAGCCGAGATAGTGCGGAATAATGTACTGCAGTTGTGAATAAAACCAAAGAAAAGAAGTGTTACGTGACTGACTGAACACTGCTACTATTTTGACAGTCGCGGACTCACTCATCAAGACATATGGATGAACTGTCTCTCTGCATAGTTAACTTTGTACGGTATCCTCAGGGCGCGATTCCTACTTGCGATTCTCCTGTTGTCATTATTATTATTATTTTTTTTTTCCTGACCGATTCTTATATCTCTAGCGTTAATCAGCTGCTACAAAAGGGAACAGAGTATCGTTCGTTTCCAATTTTCGGTTCACGATGCGTAGACGAGGCCGCTGGCTCCTGAGTGGGTAGCGGTCGCCGACAAAGTGAGCCGGGGTGGGGGCGCTGCGGTCTGCGCGGTGCTGGGGCTGCCAAACCGCTCGCAGACGCTGAGCGATGGCGGCCGGGTTATTGCCGGGTAGGCGCCGCGAGGCTCCAGCCAGCCGTAATTAAAGTCGCTTTGTCAGCCACCGGGCCGCTCAGCATTCATTCCTCAGAAAAGGCGAGGGAAGCGGCGGCGTGCAAACGTTGCGGTCGCCCCGTGCCGGCGGGCCGCTCTCATTGCGCGTGGGCGGGCACGTCCGCGGCCATCCCTCACCGCGGACCTCCCCCAGTTCCTCCTGCGCGACTCTTAGCGCTCGTGTCTTCCAGCGCCGCTTACCGCCGCGTACAAGCTTCTTACGGTGTCTTATAGAGGCTGGTTTTCCTAAGTGGGGGCACACCGCAGAAAGCGATTCGTGAGAACATAACGAACAGGAAAGATCATGAAAATATGGCCGTCTATGTGTTCCAAGGGAGGTACACAAACATCTGAAGATGTATACAAAATATCTTTGCCAATACGTGTTTCAATGCTCGAAAGCACACAATCAACATACCATTCAATTGGTAGCACACCTGAGCTGTGGCCGGCTCGCGTTGATGCCGTTTCTTCTTTGGCATTTTGTCACAATTGAGTGGCGTCTTATTTGTCACTGAGTTACTATATTACGAGTTGCTGACTTGCCTCCATCAGTAGCTGTAGCAGCGCTTATCGATACTGGTACTGCTGTACCATCTTTGGTGCGACCGCTATACAGGGTGATTGAAAAAGAATACCACAACTTTAGGAATTTAAAACTCTGCAACGACAAAAGGCAGAGCTAAGCACTATCTGTCGGCGAATTAAGGGAGCTATAAAGTTTCATTTAGTTGTACATTTGTTCGCTTGAGGCGCTGTTGACTAGGCGTCTGCGTCAGTTGATGCTAAGATGGCGACCGCTCAACAGAAAGCTTTTTGTGTTATTGAGTACGGCAGAAGTGAATCGACGACAGTTGTTCAGCGTGTTTATACCAACGTTTAATACACCACCTATCAGGAGGTTTAACACAATACTTCGTTCGAAATGCACGCATCCAGCAAGCATTTGTTCGCAGCCCGTGACAGAGCACTTCATCACTGGCCTCCAAGAAGCCCTGATCTTACCCCCTGCGATTTTTTCTTATGGGAGTATGTTAAGGATATGGTGTCTCGGCCACCTCTCCCAGCCACCATTGATAATTTGAAACGAGAAATAACAGCAGCTATCCAAACTGTTACGCCTGATATGCTACAGAGAGTGTGGAACGAGTTGGAGTATCGGGTTGATACTGCTCGTGTGTCTGGAGGGGGCCATATTGAACATTTCTGAACTTGTTTTTGAGTAAAAAAACCTTTTTAAATACTCTTTGTAATGATGTATAACAGAAGGTTATATTATGTTTCTTTCATTAAATACACATTTTTAAAGTTGTGGTATTCTTTTTGAATCACCCTGTATTTCTGTGCAGTGTGGTATGTGGCAGTCAGTCGGTTGGGGCAGATCAGCGAGGGAGTCTCTGCGATGTGAGGTGAGGCCGGGACCACCGGCGGTGTGCTTGCGCAGTCAGATTGTGAGGCACTAGCTGCGAGAGCTACGAAGTTCGTTGCCCACCGAAACTGGACATTGAAGTTAAGTGATCAGTTAACCTGTTATGAAACCTCAACTGCTGTCACATCTCTTCGTTCATTACCGATTGTTGCTTCCTGTGCCGTTCCAGCTAGCAGCGACGTATAGTACGGTGGAGTCGGCTAAATTTTGCCGCCATCTTCCTTTAACTGTTGGTTGTTACTTATCAGTGAAGTGCACCAGCGGTATTTTCTGCCTTGTGGCCGTTAACGCCCGAGTTACATACCCTGGTCGTTTGCATAGTTTTCCGGCAGTGTGTTTTTCCTCGTCGTGTTGATGCTGCCTGGCATGGCGTGTAGTTCGACAGCCTTTTAGTTGTTTGCTCATAATTTTTTCTTAGAGCGGTTATTGTGCCTTGGCTGTTTTTAGACGCCAATTATGAAGATGTAATGCTTCTGGTATCTTCGTC
The DNA here is from genome assembly GCF_023864345.2 of Schistocerca serialis cubense. NCBI lineage: Eukaryota > Metazoa > Arthropoda > Insecta > Orthoptera > Acrididae > Schistocerca > Schistocerca serialis. The sequence goes on along the minus strand of NC_064642.1, from coordinate 796,851,696 downwards.
CACGGCTGATACTTTCCGTTGCCGTGCCGTTGGTTGAGCAGAAGGGAATTGATTACGTTGTTGGTCAGTCCTTCAGCCGTCCCTGGGTCGGGTTGCCATCCAACTGTTTAACCTTACTCTTGGCTGCCTGTCTCACCTCACCTTACGTTGGAGCTACCTCCTCAGGCCGACCCTTGGAACACTTTTGAGAAACACTGTCATGTTCGTTTTAGATTGTCATTTTCATTTTAGTCTGACGTACTGTGTGGAGCCTTCAGCAGTCTATTAATTTAGTTTGTTTTAATTTTAAAATAAGGCCTTCAGCCAACTTAAATTAATATTTGAAGAGTGATTTGTTTAAAAAATAAATTTTGAAACTTTGTTCTATCTGAAATTCTAGTTATCCAGACCTTAAGCCCTGAATTGTTCAATGTCCAGTGTGTGGCCTTCAGCCGAGCTTTTACGTTAAATATATATATAAGCACTTCAGCCATCTTAAAATTTGAAGATCCATTTGTTGAAAACGAATTTTTTTACAAAATTTGCTCTATCTGAAATTCTTTTTTACCCAGGCCCTAAGCCCTGAGTTGTTCAATCACTCGTGTGTGGCCTTCAGTCGATTATTTACATGAAATATTTTATAAGTAAGGCCTTTAGCTGCGTGTATTCTTTAAAGCAAGTTTTTATAACTTGTGTTTAGGCCTTCAACCGTTCTTGTTTTTGGTGTGGTTTGTGGCCTTCAGCCCAGGAGGGATCTCAGGTTTTCTTAACTAGGCTTTCACACATATGGTTTTTTTTTTCAATCATTTTAAGGCAATGTGTAATTAAGTGGTTCTTAGGAAAATAAAAGTTTGTAGTTTCGTGCAACTGCCCCCTTCACAACCATAACCTGATCCACTCTATCATGCGAATCCAGATTTCAACATCCACTTTAAGGTGGCGATAAAAGACGTTTGACCTGTACCGTAAAACAGGTAAATTTGTAAAACTTTTAGCGCATTTTGGAACACAGCCTAATACAAATATGTACTGCTGCATTTAAACAACAGATATATGTAATTTTATAATGTTTATCGATTAATTTTTATAACAACAATGCTTTTATTGTCAGTGAGGTATTGGTAATACGGAACATTAACTGTCACAAAGCTACCCCCTCCAGCACAGCACAACATTGTGACACGAAGTCTAAGAAACGGAAAGTAGAATTATTGGTAAAGATGGACTTACCTAGTGTTTATTCATCTCAAACAGCTGTAAATTTGTTACATATTTACCCAGTTGTATAAGGTTTCTTTCAACCACAAACAAGAAAACGTTTGTGACAAAGTTTGCCAGTCTGGTAAGACTTATTTTTCTAATTTTCTTAAATACAAATTGTAGTAGACCTTCTCCCACTGTAACAAAACACGAGTGGACAGTAAAAAAACTTCCGAAAGTATTATAATTAAATACGCACTTACTTACATATCGGTTCAGTGAAACTAGAAGAGAGAAAATCGGGTCACAACACCTAAATTTAATACATTATTGCTGATAAAGGTAACTGGATCGAAGTGCTCGACACGTACGTACAAGGTAAGTGAGAAAAACAAGGTCATGACACACTCAGATATAAAAGTTCTGTCTTTTATAACTGAACCATTCAGAAATTCGCAACTTAACTAAGGAGACTTGTTTGCGGTATTTCCAATTGTTACACCCGTCTCTGCAAGTATTCGTGCTGTGAGAAAGTAACACCTATAACCTACGGAAATATTTTTTTCATCTTCCAATGGATGAAGAAAATTTTTGTAGAATTTAATCCATATACTAAATGTTCTGCACGTATATCTTATTTATATCAACTGAACTTCAGTTAGCACTTCAAAGTTATCGGTAATAGCAGAATATTTCCAAAATATATACAAGCACGTTCTTCCACCTGGGAACAAAATGGCTTTATGACCGACCCAAGTGTATTGCACGTGTTTGATGCTTCCATCAGTAATGACAATATTGAGCAGGAACACACTGCAGCAGAGCTATTTGTTGAATGTTGACCCGAGTTAGCGTGTACAAGAATAAAAGGATGGAGCGCGTTGATCTCATAAGGCTATACGTCAAAAAGTTGCCCACTTTTACCGTAGTTTTCAATGGCTGAAAGCACACCTGAGAACGCACCAGTCGAATCTAACACATCCACTTGAAAGTGCAGGCACCCGAAATTTGACAGTGAGGGTTTCATCAACTGAAATCATACTTGAACACACACTAGGCAAGTGGGGATATCCTGTCTGTGCGAATGGTTTCAACGCCACACTCAAGGACAGTCAGCTGGAGCGCCATAATGCAGTGGACACACAACCTTCATACGATCAAAGGCACGTCTTCCAGCAGGGGCCTCTTGAGTGCGGATATGCCTCGCCTGTGAAGCGTTGCCGACCGGGGTGGCCGAGTGGTTCTAGGCGCTACAGTCTGGAGCCGCGCGGGCGCTACGGTCGCAGGTTCGAATCCTGACTCCGGAATGGGTACGTGTGATGTCGTTAGCTTAGTTAGGTTTAAGTAGTTCTAAGTTCTAGGGGGCTGATGACCTCAGAAGTTCAATCCCATAGTGCTCAGAGCCATTTGAACCATTTTTTAGTGAAGCGTTGTGTAAAGGATGACTGGTCACACAACATACTCGCCAATATTCCTGAATTGGTGCAGGTGGATCCTCTAGTATGATAAAAGAAATTATTAGGTTAAATAAATTTCAATTCTTTCAATTTAAATCTCTGTTTCATACTAGAATGTCGTGTTCCCAGATTGGCACAGTTTTGCCACAGGAGACACGAAAGCGGTCGAAGACGTCCTAGGGCTTATTTATAAACAGTGTAACTTACATAAGCACTTTTCTCACTGTATGGTGCGATCAGACTTCAGCCTGCCCTGTGCTGTGTCCATGATTCACGTTTTTGTCACAAATTACAGTCACTACAAAGACAATTCTTGCACTGTTCAACACCTTCATAACAATAACTTGCCGATTTACAGTTTCTAACATAAATTACTTGAATTTTAATAATTAATAATGTTGTCTGCACGCTGGCAAGACCGCTCACTTTTATAGCTTAAAATCGACCATCTTTACGTTTTCACATTACAAGCAGAAGTAGTACATTAAAATCTGAATATCTACAAAAGTTATTTTTTTTTTTTACTGTTATCTTTTATTTGGATCGAAGCGGAACGTCAGTTCAGCTTCTGTTAAAATGTCTCTTTGTCTGCGCAATCGATGTATTAGCGTCCGCGCTAGATGCTCATCTTTACAGTTACGTAAATTATATAAAACAAATGTCTATCAAAGAATAGGTCTCATCTCATAGGTCGATCACTTAATATACAGATACGTGAATGCCTTTCCAAGGGTACTCACAGCTTTCATACTACGGAAATCCCAATAATATTACATCGCTTCCCGCGTGAGGAGTAATGATTCTGAAAGATCGTTGCGACTCGCGCGCAGTCGTAATATTATTGGATTCATGTACTTAGTGAATGAAGTATTTAAGGATCTCTCATTGTAGGGAGCAAAACACAACATAAGGCATATAGAATTATATACGTTTCACACTAAGTCGTCAAAGCTACTCACAGTTGCTTGATCATTTAACAAACTTGGTTGTGGCATGATGCCATCAGAAGTGTTCAAGGATTTAACATAGGTTCCTTTTTTGCGTGTTCTCGAGAATTACTCCCATTCAATCAATTGAAACATTGAAATACTAACATAGATACGAGTACAAATCAAATACACATACGGATACATATATACAGACAAGAAAAAAATTACCTTACATTATTGGTGCATTTCCGCCAATTTTGAACAGAACATAAAGCTTTTTTATCAGTCTTTCTCGTAGCGACATCACTCTTCACTTTGTAGTTGGGAGTATTTCCCATGAACTAGGATGATTTTCACAGGGGAATTCTTTCATCACCTTTCACTTTTCGCTGCACTAAAACTGGGGATCACCTTTTCACATTCTGGTGGAAAACACTGGGAATTTCACTATGTGAAGGGGGAAGTGATATTTCTTGACTCGACGATCCATCGGGTCATGTCGGGAAACAGAAAAGTTGATGATAGTTCAATGACGAATGAGTCTGTTTGGTGGCTGTCTTAATCTCATTCCAATTCATGTTTCAGCACATGAAAATACAAAAAAAAATCTGTATTAGGACTTATATATAGGAATATAGAGTAAGAATTTAAGACAGTAAAAATTACTATATAGACTTTGTACATATACATTATATATTATTCATATTTTGTGTCTAGGTTTTATATTCTTTTGTTAGCAAATATCAGCAAAACATGTTTCGTCTTGTACAGGTCTTTCTTAAGCTATGTATTTAGCAATATTGCCGTAGCAATTTTCATAGTTAAGGAAAAGTCTTCATTAGTGTCCTTTTCATGTAAATATAGTAAAATCGTGCGTAGTTTATCAACGTTTTATTATTTTTATGTCCATTTTCATCTGAAATATGAAGAACGCTCGCGCCCGTTATGTAGAGAAATGCTTATTGTTGAGTGCGCGCCGGCGAGCAGTCATTGAATGTTGCCACAGTGCTTCACAGTCACGTGGTAACGAACTGGCGGTTTAACAGCGTTGGCAGTCCGCGACCTGCACGTGGCAGATAGTTCAGCGACTACCAATCGTTGTATAACTTGTGCACATTGTTGAATCGTGGGTACTGGAGCAGCTCGTCGAGGCGACATGGTCAACGTGGACGGTAAATTGACTGCACCAGCGACGAAGAACAGGCATCGATGAAAATGACTACTGTCACCTATTGCAGTGAGTATAATTGCTTGTCTATCCTTTGACTGATAGTCACTGTATCGTCGTTACAACGTGAGAATACTTGTAATGCTACTTCACACGCGGAACATCACTCGTGTCCATAAGTTTATTACAGTTTTGATTCACACTAAAGATAACTAGTTTTTTGGTGTTCATACATGTGTCAAATTACGATTTTACACACGTGTCCATCATTTTGTCACTGAGTCACACGCATCAATCCATACTTGTCCATTTACATGTCTTTATATTACAGAGTAGTACAGGTAATGCTAAAATTACTTATCATGAAAGGATCATTTATAAAATATACAGGGTTATTACAAATGACTGAAGCGATTTCACAGCTCTACAATAACTTTATTATTTGAGATATTTTCACAATGCTTTGCACACACATACAAAAACTCAAAAAGTTTTTTTAGGCATTCACAAATGTTCGATAAGTCCCCTTTAGTGATTCGACAGACATCAAGCCGATAATCAAGTTCTTCCCACACTCGGCGCAGCATGTCCCCATCAATGAGTTCGAAAGCATCGTTGATGCGAGCTCGCAGTTCTGGCACGTTTCTTGGTAGAGGAGGTTTAAACACTGAATCTTTCACATAACCCCACAGAAAGAAATCGCATGGGGTTAAGTCGGGAGAGCGTGGAGGCCATGCCATGAATTGCTGATCATGATCTCCACCACGACCGATCCATCGGTTTTCCAATCTCCTGTTTAAGAAATGCCGAACATCATGATGGTGAGATGCACCCACATTCCTTGCTCATACTGTGGCATCAAGCAGTCGGGCCTGCAAGATGAGTGGTCTGCCAAGCAAATGGATTCATTCTCAATTTTATCGAGTAACATGAACTCTCGTACTCACAATTTAAGTTACAAGTTATCCTCCTATATGATTAATACGCAACGGAAACACGCATCTGACTATCAATAATCTACAGAACTCTGACTGTACACTACGCACTGGCAATACCACATTTTCTTTTTGTCTTTTACTTAACGGCTTTTGTCAGCACGTGGCCACCGCACTGAATATGAATGGCGCACACATTATAAATTCGGGACATTATGACAACACACAATTCGAAGGAATAGTCTACCAATCTTTTTCTTTTCACTATCTTATTTATTCCAATAGTTTCTCTAACCTAAACACACAAATTCTACAACCTACAACAATAACACATGAGAAATTCCGCCCAGTGGGCATGGCTTTACAATGGTGAATCTCTATATTACGGTCTCGTAATTATTTTTAACGCTACAGTGCACTTTCTGGATAGGATGGTGGATCTTTTATTACACCTCACACTTCGACTCTCACAATCATCATCACTAAACTTTCCTCCAGACCGAGCGGTACCGAAGGAACAAGCATAACCCACTAATCTTTTGAAACTACCTCGCTACTCTCCCATGCAAACCACACATACCAAAATTACATGACATACACCACACTACAACATGATATACTACACAGAGAATAGTCACAACATTATCACTTTCAGCTTTCCCACTTCAATCAATATTTATCCCAGTTTCACACGACACTGCCCCACTTCATAATTCCACTTTCCTACTATGAACTCTGGAGATATTTGCGCGTCTTCCTGTGCAATGCAAGCCAAGTGGCGTTGCTGGGTAGACGGACGACTCACCTTGCTTCTCTCTCAGAGTTTGAATCAAGCGTCACACGGAATCATATCACGCAAAGTAATATTAAGAACATCACACACGCGAGTCCTCAACTGATACCATGGACGAGTACTTCTCTTTATCCTTTGTCTCATACACAGATTGAGACTCACACAGTACTCACCACGTGGAAGTACTCGTCTCTAATTTCAAGTCCAGCACACGCCATTTCTTAAATATTTCAACTTACGGTACACACGCTATTTCTTAAATATTTCAACTTATTGTACACACGCTAGTAATTCAGCTTAACTTAAGCACACGGAAGTATTTCAACTTATTGCTACACGTGGTTTCATTGTGACCGTTGGTCACTTCCGAAGATTACTACAATCCCTTTAATATTACCTGCCTGACATTTAATTCTCCCCACAAAAGTTCCTGAAATAGAGAAATTATTATTTCAAACTACTCTTAAATATTCCACATGCATACCAGGTCTCCACTCTTTCGTCATTACGGAGCACAACTAAAACAGGTCTTAACAGCACAAGATCCAGCGGCAGAGTGCTGAAACGTGGCCGTTCTCTAGGTCCTCTCGCACCTGTGTCGAGGTGGGGGAAGCACCTTGCTATCGTATTGGTCAGCCACATTTCAGGCGCTCAAAGCTCTGGTAAATTTCATCTCTTTGGTCCCACCAATCGACTCAAAGATGATCATATATTCACATTCACTATCTGCGGTTAGCAGACGACCATACATTCATTCATTTCACAGATCTCACCAAACTGGATGTAGGGATTTACTTTGTGGGAGTGCACATGTGATCAATTAAATAAATAAATTGTCATTCTTTCCCACACTGGTATCCGGCTTCGCTGTATTAATTGAAATTGAGTTACTTTACAAAAAAAAAAATGTGTTGTTCTGACAAAAATAATGAAGTATTTCGTACCTATTTTCAATGTCGGGCGGTACTGTACCCTTTCACCACCGGCTACCCATGCAGAAAAAAATGGCACGGTACTATCCTTGCAATGCGAGGGTAGTTCCGAACATTATTTTAAGAAAACTGTATTAGACCAAACATAGCAAGTCATCAAAATAACCAGGAGGAGACCTTAGCCCCTGGTGACCTCAAATAGACGACCAAATGCTGTTACTTTACCAAATTATTGACACAGTTGTTGCATTATTGTACTCTCCACAATCCGGAGTAACGTACACATACAAGTTTGCAACAATCCACATGACAAATAAAACATTACATAATACAAAAAAAAATAATGGTGAGATAAAAAATTGCTTAGTTACCGGGATCTCCGTTATTTTTATGAGTAATCCAAACTTCACTAATTCTATGACAAATAAAAGAAAATACTAATTGTACTCATGAAATTTCAAATAGCTCACCGTCCAAACACAGAACAAGTAATCTGACATTCATAAATTGCGTTGTAATAATCTTTACACGGCAACGTCTAAATACAAAACAAAATCAACAAAAGAAAAAATTTCGTACACTAGTTACACGTAGAAGTCAGGCTCCATATCAATACACGCAGTAAATAGTTCGCAATAAGTGCTTGAATCCACCAGTAGCTCTCCTATCTTACTCTACTGCTCATTTCTCAGTTGTCACACATTTGGACGATAAGAACTTGCATTTTGACTAGCCTTCGTTACACTTTAATGTGAAATATCACCACTGTGATAATGAAAATAAGTGGCTTCAGTCAACACACCAACAAGATTACTACTGTCCACGACATCAAAATACATCAGTTAATTCCGATATCTTGTTGTGCAATGCAAACTCTTGTCCCCTGTGACAACCTTACTGATCAATGCTACAAGGGCCGCTACGTTAGTATTACGCCACTGGCTAATAATTAAAGCATCATTGTACCAAATATTCTAATAAACATGCTACGTGAACTTGATAACCCAGAACAAACAAAAAAACACTAACTATTCTAAACACAAATGTTAATAAAATACAATTACACTTGCTGTCCCTTCAGGAATGAAACACATAAAAAAACATTTACACAATTACAAATACATTATTCCCTATCTTGCGAGTCCCACGGAATCATTTCATTCTGTGATTTTCTTGGGGTCTAAAAAGTTGCTGACAGGTTCCCTAGAAAAACTGTCTCGGTGTCAAGGCTCTCCCATGGTTACCCGGACGAAAGTCTTTAAGTCACTCAAATCGGCATTTTGAACACGTACTGAACAGTAAACTGTATCTCACATTAAACACAAATGTCATAGTCACACTCAGCGTACCATCCACACGAATCTGGTCGTCCAGAAATGGACCTACAACTACTATTACCCACGGTTCTGTCCTTTCAGTTCATGGTGTAATTAAAAGTCGTAAGTTCCAACAAACAGCACATATTCCCGCACCAATTAAAGAAATGTCTCCTACTACAGACGCAAATGTCAATGTCCCACTCTAGTTTCTTGCGTTCATACAATAATTAGTCACCAAACGACAACTGTCCTCTTCAAGAATACCAAGCGTCCCACATGCCATTCACAATGCACACTTAACAAGTCACTGCCAAAAGTTTATGGATCCCACCGTTCAGTGGTCAAGACAAAACAAAACGATCGTCCTGTCTGCTAAAGACAAAATCTTTTCCACTACTCACAATGTGGGAACACCAGTCTTTTACTTTCCACCTTATGGAGACATATGACCAGTCATCTTGCTTCACGGCTCCACAGTCCAGTACTAGTTAATAGTTGCTGGTAACAAATTCCCGCCGGGCTCTGCCGCGTGTCGTCCTTTCTGCCGTGGCGTCGCTGCGCGCGCCGTTGAGCAGAAGAAACCACCCGCTGTTGCCTCCGCGGGATACTTTCCCCAGTCGTAAAGGTGGCGGAACTTATGAATGGCCAGTGGTACATGCATGTCGCCCCAGGCCGTTGACCTGCTGTAGCGGGCGCGTGGAGTGTATCCTGTCCGGCAGTGGAGTGGGGAGTGCCGCGGCTCTGTCGCCCGTCGCCATGGCTACGTCAGCTCGGCCCGCTAGCGGTATGGGCGTTACGGCACCCAATCAGTCAGACCCTTCCATGCATCTCGCAACATTACAGACAAAAGGATATATTTAAATACTCATTGATTACATGTATGATCTATTAGATACATTGATAATAAAAGAATCTTTGTTCTAAAAACATAAAACTATACTCCCTAGTTTTCTACACATACAACATCAACATTTATTCCTTTTCTATATACAGCCCACGCTTGTGCTATTGATTGTACCTGTCGTCCCTCATACAAAACATGAAAGTGCAAAAAAAAAAAAAAGGAATAATAAACAATCTATACAACTCATAATTACAATATAAAATAGTAGACTACTCTAGCATCCTATCACAATAAACATTTTAGAAACTGGTGACTCTAAATCCACAACATACAATGCACCTTTGTGCTTGTGACAGACTGAAATTAGTATCTCTTTACATATTTTACATTTTATTATATATAACAACATTTCTAGGACACGTGTGAACCATCCACATGATGTCAGATCCTGACCTGCCATCGAGGTTCATCCAAATCAAACAATACATAATAATGTTTTAGTTACAGATCGGTAGCATCCCCTTTACAGGAGTGTGCGCATTGATCACACTACTCTACGACTCTCACTCACCAGACATCGCATTTTCCTTCTCATTCAATCCGTTAATACACTAACAGAATAGGTATAGAAGTCAGATAACCTTAAAACCACCACACTCACGACAACATACCATACCTATGCTCCCTTATACTCATAACACCACCACACTCACGACAACATACCGTACCTTTCCTCTCTTATACTCAACCACATAACACATGAAGCTGTTTCGGAGATAGCTTTCCAGTCTCCGAATTCGTCCTTTCAGTCTGGCACCTCTCTCCATCGGCTTACCTCTGCATTCACTTTATGCTAAATATCAACTTAGAATTGCGACATTTCATCTAAGAACAAAAAATTCACAAATTATTCATCCTGAAAAATAACTGTACACTTTCTTGGTACCGTTTTGATTAGTTATACTGGTACCAGGCTTCAACAACAACAAAAAATATTATTTTCCCCAAATTGCATATTTTATGGTGAGAATTCGATTTTGCATTTATATTACATCCTACGTCAGTATTCCACAACGTCCACCATCTGGATCTCATACTCCCTTTATGTCCTTTCACATAGTGCAGTTGTCCTCATCTCTTCACTCGTATTTCGGCTCTCCGTCCGTCCATTACTCCATCATTTCCTGGTCTTCCTTCGCCATTGGCATCAATCTCTATTGCAGCATACACAGGCCTCTCTGTAACATACATCTAAGACATCTCCACATTATTAATTCCACTCACCTTTATTTACCACTGTTTCATCACGTCGAATCTCTATTTATTAATCACATTGCTTCACGTCGCTTCTCTCCTTCCCTTTATCCACTACTATTTATCACGTCGCTTCTCTATCTACCATCTTTATCCACTCATTAATCATCACGTCGTTTCTGCTTGATCCTTATTCATATGACAAAAAATACGTACATACACCACTCTGTCGACTCCTGTTCATGGCTCATTCGACCAGTCTATTCCGTCATACTTCCTGACATTCCGCCTGAAAATTCTTATGTTCGATGTTGACCCTGCACAACGTTACACACCACAAATAAAAACACTGACTATCTACCATAACTTGCCTACTTTCGATCTGGCCCTAACTTTTCCATAATTTGATGTAAGAAATGTGATGAAGCCCACGAGATTGTTTTCCCTTGATCGTCTCAATCAGTACAGCATTTTCATGGACAATCCGCCTCACTCTGAATGGTCCACTATACACAGTAAAGAATTTGCTAGTTAGGAATCTAAGTTTATATGAAAATTAAATGTGTGCAGAGAATATACAAGCTGGGGGAGATGGGACAGCCCAAGTGTTAGAAACTTTGGTGCTAGTGGCCTTTTTCACTAACACCGGATTTCGAACAACCATACACAGCACCTCATTATAATTGTCACTATGACAATGACATACTACCGATCAGATGGCATCTAATTTAAAAACTTCGATCACATTACTGATGTCACCTGTAACAGCAGTATAAACGTACCCTATTCCATACACATCACAATGTTTACTTTTTACATTACATGTTAAGTACCTGCAATAGTCAAATTGCACTAATTATACTGGACTCATTGGCATTATTTCATAACATTTTAGCAACTGGTTTCTTTGAGGAAACAGTCCTTTTTACATTACTGTTCGAAATAAAAATTTGCAAAATTTGCTCTGAGAGACCAGCCTAACAGATTCCATTACTGGTGTTTTATTCTCTGATCAGAAGTATGGTATTTGCATTCCTACATATCAGTAGAATATGTCTGCTACATAGACAATTTTCGGTGCCAGCTGCATGTGTTTTAAGGCAAGATGCTAAGGGCTGATATGTTGGATTTGTTTCTCCTATCCATCAATCTATTACGACAAGAAAGAAATACCAGGATTCCATGCTCTCCTGTCATTCGGATAGTTTCTGCCATTCCTATCCTCGACTCTGTCTGACCTATGAGTCGTGTCTCCGTTCACGATATTGCTCTCATTACCCAATTCTTGTAACAAGCCCTGAAATGACGCAGAATCGTCTAAGCCTCTGCCTGCTATTACTATATTTCTGCGCAATTTCACTGGCAACTTCGCTATACAGATCCTTATGAACTCCCCAGGTTCGTATGGCACATCTAAATACCTGCTTCGTCTGAACATTTCCTGAGAGCACGACACTGAATCCCTTATACCACCTTCGTTACAATTTGGCATCATCAATATGCTTTGTTTAAGCTGGTCCTGCTTACTTTTCGACCAGAATTCATTTAAATAGCTACTACAGTCTTTAATGTCTTCCTGCATTTTCGTTCTAGCCTCGTCCCTCAAATGGTTATACACCAACTTCGTTTTGAGGAGCAGTCCCCACGATGAAGGTAATGAATCGTGAAATTGAGACAGCCTTGGACTATACCCAGTTGGGTTTGCCCCCTGTTTTATCCGACACAACCGTTCCTCTGACTCTCTGAATTCGTCTTGCTCTTTCTGCCTATTTTCGCCTTTTGAGTTTATCTCACTCTCCCTCTGCAATCTACCTGGTGGTGTGTCACCTTCGCTACTGCACGCTAATTGCAACTATGCTAGTTCTTCACTATGTTTCCTACTTATTTCCAATTGTGCCTCTTTAAACTGTAATGGTGGTTGTATCTCCTCCTGGTCGGCATAAACCTCTCGCTGTGTACTGTCAGAACCTGTCTCGCCTCTTGTACTGCTCTTTTCTGCATCTGCGCTAATCGTATTCATTCCGACCACTACCTCTTTGATTCGCTCACCTGGCAACACGTCCCTACGCTCAGTAGTATCACCCTCTATTGCAAATACTTGTACTTCCAAATTATTAGCTTTTTCTTTCACGGCGTCACATACTTGCTTCAACGCACCCAGATTCTTCTCCCCCTCATCTAACCGATTATTAACTGTGGGCAGACGCTCATCGATAACTGTGTGTAGCTTCCTCATTGCCTCTTTATTTCCCTTATCCAATGCCTCCATACTTTCCTCACTATCTTTATCCATCGCTTCCCTTCTTTCCTTATTACCTCTACGCATCGCGTCCACCATTTCCTTAAACTCCCTATGTCTCTCCTTAGCCTCCCTATCCATCTTCTGTAAAAACTGCAGTATCACATTGTAATTTGCTACTTTCGACGCGCTCACCTCGTGCGCCTGAGAAACCGTAGCCTCGCTAAGGGTAGCTGCACTTTCACTGCAAACCTGACCTAGTCCCGGCTCGCCCGCGTCGTCGGGAAAAGCCCCCGATTGTGAACAAAGCCCGCCGCATAAAGGATCACCCAGCAGCGGTCCACTGAACAATACAGCCCCTTCGGAGTGTTTGTCTTCCTCGCTCATTAACCCATGGTCAACAGCTACTTCCTGCTGCACTGCTACGTTCACGCCAGAACCGCTATTCTCCATGGTGACTACACTTTTCGACTGTGACCTAGTTACTACGGACATTACGCAAAAAAATTATGCAACGATCTTCCAGCCTTGGACGATATAGCAATCAATTACATAAAAAAAAATAAAAGATCCTCACCAATCCAGAAAGAAATTACAAACAGAAAAAATTTTACTTCTTAGCGCTGTCACAATACATTCCATTAAAAAAATCTTAACAGCAAACCCTAACAGCAAAATACCCTGGCAAAATATATCCTGACTAAAAAAAAAAAAAAAAAAACGGAATCCTGGCAGGGTCGAAATTATGAGAGGCACCCACATGCCTTGCTCATACTGTGGCATCAAGCAGTCAGGCCTGCAAGATGAGTGGTCTGCCAAGCGAGTGGATTCATTCTCAATTTTATCGAGTAACATGAACTCTCGTACTCACAATTTAAGTTACAAGTTATCCTCCTATCTGATTAATACGCAACGGAAACATGCATCTGACTATCAATAATCTACAGAACTCTGACTGTACACTACGCACTGGCAATACCACATTTTCTTTTTGTCTTTTACTTAACGGCTTTTGTCAGCACGTGGCCACCGCACTGAATATGAATGGCGCACACATTATAAATTCGGGACATTATGACAACACACAGTTCGAAGGAATAGTCTACCAATCTTTTTCTTTTCACTATCTTATTTATTCCAATAGTTTCTCTAACCTAAACACACAAATTCTACAACCTACAACAATAACACATGAGAAATTCCGCCCAGTGGGCATGGCTTTACAATGGTGAATCTCTATATTACGGTCTCGTAATTATTTTTAACGCTACAGTGCACTTTCTGGATAGGATGGTGGATCTTTTATTACACCTCACACTTCGACTCTCACAATCATCATCACTAAACTTTCCTCCAGACCGAGCGGTACCGAAGGAACAAGCATAACCCACTAATCTTTTGAAACTACCTCGCTACTCTCCCATGCAAACCACACATACCAAAATTACATGACATACACCACACTACAACATGATATACTACACAGAGAATAGTCACAACATTATCACTTTCAGCTTTCCCACTTCAATCAATATTTATCCCAGTTTCACACGACACTGCCCCACTTCATAATTCCACTTTCCTACTATGAACTCTGGAGATATTTGCGCGTCTTCCTGTGCAATGCAAGCCAAGTGGCGTTGCTGGATAGACGGACGACTCACCTTGCTTCTCTCTCAGAGTTTGAATCAAGCGTCACACGGAATCATATCACGCAAAGTAATATTAAGAACATCACACACGCGAGTCCTCAACTGATACCATGGACGAGTACTTCTCTTTATCCTTTGTCTCATACACAGATTGAGACTCACACAGTACTCACCACGTGGAAGTACTCGTCTCTAATTTCAAGTCCTGCACACGCCATTTCTTAAATATTTCAACTTACGGTACACACGCTATTTCTTAAATATTTCAACTTATTGTGCACACGCTAATAATTCAGCTTAACTTAAGCACACGGAAGTATTTCAACTTATTGCTACACGTGGTTTCATTGTGACCGTTGGTCACTTCCGAAGATTACTACAATCCCTTTAATATTACCTGCCTGACATTTAATTCTCCCCACAAAAGTTCCTGAAATAGAGAAATTATTATTTCAAACTACTCTTAAATATTCCACATGCATACCAGGTCTCCACTCTTTCGTCATTACGGAGCACAACTAAAACAGGTCTTAACAGCACAAGATCCAGGGGCAGAGTGCTGAAACGTGGCCGTTCTCTAGGTCCTCTCGCACCTGTGTCGAGGTGGGGGAAGCACCTTGCTATCGTATTGGTCAGCCACATTTCAGGCGCTCAAAGCTCTGGTAAATTTCATCTCTTTGGTCCCACCAAAGGTGGCCAAAGGATGGACTCAAAGATGATCATATATTCACATTCACTATCTGCGGTTAGCAGACGACTATACATTCATTCATTTCACAGATCTCACCAAACTGGATGTAGGGATTTACTTTGTGGGAGTGCACATGTGATCAATTAAATAAATAAATTGTCATTCTTTCCCACACTGGTATCCGGCTTCGCTGTATTAATTGAAATTGAGTAATTTTACAAAAAAAATGAGTTGTTCTGACAAAAATAATGAAGTATTTCGTACCTAATTTCAATGTCGGGCGGTACTGTACCCTTTCAATGGAAGTGCGGTGGATCACCATCCTGTTGAAAGATGAAGTCGGCGCTGTCGGTCTCCAGTTGTGGCATGAGCCAATTTTCCAGCATGTCCAGATACACGTGCCCTGTAACGTTTTTCTCGCAGAAGAAAAAGGGACCGTAAACTTTAAACCGTGAGATTGCACAAAACACGTTAACTTTTGGTGAATTGCGAATTTGCTGCACGAAGGCGTGAGGATTCTCTACCACCCCGATTCGCACATTGTGTCTGTTCACTTCACCATTAAGAAAAAATTTTGCTTCATCAATGTGTTGCTTTCGCACTGAACGTATCCTCTTCCATGAGATGTTGCAACCGCGCCGAAAGTTCAAAGCGTTTGACTTTGTCATCGGGAGTCAGGGCTTGTAGCAATTGTAAACGGTAAGGCTTCTACTTTAGCCTTTTCCGTAAGATTTTCCAAACCGTCGGCTGTGGTACGTTTAGCTCCCTGCTTGCTTTATTCTTCGACTTCCGCGGGCTACGCGTGAAACTTGCCCGCACGCGTTCAACCGTTTCTTCGCTCACTGCGGGCCGACCCGTTGATTTCCCCTTACAGAGGCATCCAGAAGCTTTAAACTGCGCATACCATCGCCGAATGGAGTTAGCAGTTGTTGGATCTTTGTTGAACTTCGTCCTGAAGTGTCGTTGCACTGTTATGACTGACTGATGTGAGTGCATTTCAAGCACGACATACGCTTTCTCGGCTCCTGTCGCCATTTTATCACTGCGCTCTCGAGCGCTCTGGCGGCAGAAACCTGAAGTGCGGCTTCAGCCGAACAGAACTTTATGAGTTTTTCTACGTATCTGTAGTGTGTCGTGACCATATGTCAATGAATGAAGCTACAGTGAATTTATGAAATCGCTTCAATCATTTGTAATAGCGGTTTACATAGTTTTTTTTATTACTGTGAAAGATCTAAGGAAAAACGTGTTTGCTTTTCTGAATGGTGCTTCTGAAGCACGTTAGATTTTATATATATTTTAAATCTTATTCTTTTGCTTTTATTTTTGTTCTACAACAGCCTTTTTTAAGTTTCTTTGTTCATTTACTCGGTTATATCAATAATCAGTAAAATATACCCTCTTTGGCGTGCCGAACAGTTCACGTTCAAAACTTCATCTAACAGGGGTAAATTATTCATATTTCCTAGGATGCTTTTGCTCACAGGAAATCAGATTTACATCACGTTTCGATAAGTAACTGCAGATACGCATTAACCAACGAGCCACGATCGTCAATACACACAACATACACACTTCAAGCCTTCTGAACCAATTTCCAAATTTCTTCCCCTACCGGATAAGGTAGAAAGGTAAGAATGCTAAAGAAGAAAACTACAATAGGATAGTGCAAGGAAATGAAAGATACGAAGATAGATAATAGGTGAAATAATCAGTTTAGCAAATTCATTCTTCGGCTCCACCGTTTTTAGTGTCATCCACGCAGCATAACTTGACTTCAGCATTAAAATGTCGCACAAATCCGCTTCCAGAGCATCTTCAAATACATCTCAGAATCACGGCATGCGGACATAGCAGAAGAATATAAGCAGATTATCTCAGTCCTCAACTAGGTATCTTAATATCGAAGGTTTCGGTATGATACTCGTGGCATAGGAATAGTCTCTCTAAGTTTCTCCAATACAGGACCTAATTATCATTATAAATGCATATTTATTAACTGGTTGACTCATAGTAATAAATAAATTATAGTTGCTCTCCAGTTGCGAGTACCATTATTCATTTCTTTGTACACTATCTATATGTTGCTGCTTATACTCTGTGTAATCTACATATTAAAATGTATCAGTTTATTTATTTATTTATTTATTTATTTGCATCGTACATGGTTCTAGCGACTTAAAATATCAATCCTTTGAAAGCTTAACTTAGGTTAGTACTTCACATATACGGACATTCGGGTCTGAATGAGGGATTTAAAGGAAACCTTTATTACTTGGTAAAAAGGAGATTTGCCGTAACTTAAAACTAAAGCAGCAGGTGGCACTTTGGCACATCCCTTACTCAGTTCAACGACCGCAGCCCTCTATGGCTCAAGAAACTTAAAACTACCTTAAAACTAAGGCAAATCTTATTTTCCAAATACGTAGAGTACCTTCTTCATCACTTAATATCTTTCAAGCTCCATCATTACTTTGTGTCCACCTCACTCAAATGATTACGTCACCTGCAGAATACATGTACATGCTGATGACTCACATACTTTCTAAACAGATCACACTCTTGTTTCAAGTTGCAGCTTAACACAGTAAATATTTTTTTAATGTTTTTCTTGGTGCTTCTTTAGGTCTACATGGTGCTATAGTCTTTTTATTCGTCCACTAACTGAATCTGCCAACACGTAACAACCAATATGTGGCTTCCTGACTATAACAAACGGTCCTTCGTATAGGTTTTGCCACTTACGATTTTTACGTAAGACGAGAGATGATTTGAAGTGTGTCCTCAGAAGAACACGCTCGTTCAGGCGATACGACAGAACTTTATTGACATGCTTGTCAAATGCCTTTTTTCTCAAATTGGCATGAGTTGTGAGAGAGATCAGGGCTTGTCTTAACTTATTATCCTGGTTGACTTCTGGACCTTGTATCTTCGGGATAGGATCAGTCCATTCATTGCTTTCCTTTTGCCTGGAGATTAGTTCTGAAGGTGTGAAACCGGTCGAAGTGTGCTTTTAGTTTTCTGCATGCTCGTTAGGTTGAATTTCGCTCACAATTACCTTTGAAGTACCGGGCGGTACGCTCGGTACGAAGTTTGCTTCCGTATTCCACCTAAGTTGCGAGCTATTTGCCGGAATTTCAGCCGAGATGGTGTGTGTTGGCTGGTTTTCTTGGGCAGAATAGATGCGCGAATTTTGAGGTTCATGATTTTCAACTTGATTGTTAGTAATAGGTGGAGAACTATTCCTAAAGTTTGGAGCATACCATTGTTTGTATTGCTTGGAAAGATCTGGAGCATTTCTCCCTTGAGAACAGTGCTGGAATCTGGGCTGGTTACCACACTGCTGTTGACTTTTGGTGTTAATCTAACGTCCTTTGGCTTTGAAATTATTATTGCCTTGGCGATCGTTATTGTAGTGATAGCGATCATTGTAATTAACTGGTGAATTGCCGTATTGCTGTTGTGTTGTCTGGTACATGGGGTGGTACCTGTTTTGATCCTGGAATTTATGTTTCTCCTTCCCGTTACGGCGATAGTAGTTGTTATTATCGCACGGAACGTCGTGTCCTTTACTGCTGTTGGGTTGGTATGACATACCTGAGTCTGCGCCAACGCCGTGCGGCTGTGTAGTGTGCAGGCCAAGATTACAAGTACTCCGCGCACTAGCACGGACGTCTTCTTGAATCACGTCAAGGTTGTCAAGTACTGACAGAAAAGCCTCCGCGTCGTCGTCACTGACATTTACTAACATCTCCCTGACTGATACCGGTAGCTTTGACTTAAGGATCATAATTACGTCCTTCGTGGAAATGGGCGTGTCCCAATATTGTATTTTTCGCAGGTATTTCTCGAAGTACCTACGGAGACCAGTATTTCTCGTGTTCAACGGTTCAGCATTATATACTTCCTTTCTAAGGCGTTGTTGTGTGCCTGAACTCCAGAATTTGTTCTGAAATTGCATTTCGAAGTCAGCGTAATTATTACATCTGTCAATTACTTCTGTTCCCCAGACAGAACCCTCTCCTTGAATGTAACCTACTATAAAGCGCATACGTTGCTTGTCATCCCAGCTCTCGGGAAAAACACCATTAAATGACTTCAGAAAAACCAATGGGTGGATGTTGCGTTTCTCTGGCAGAAAAGGCTGGAATACGCGGTGCTTGAGAACGCTTTCTTCTTTCATGAGCTCGACAAGAGTTACTTGGTCATTCTGGTTGCGTACTAACGGATTCTTACTGCTGTGACCAAGTAAAAGTGGAGAGAATTTTACACGAGACACGGGATTATTATTGTATTCATGTTCTGAAGAAAGCAAGTGTGAATACTCACTTCTATTGTCATTAGGAAAATCATTGACTTGTTGTTTCAACTGCTCGATTTCCTCAGTGAAGTGTCGTTTCCACTCGGGAAGATCTCGGTGAAAAACTCTACGAGTCTCTCCTAATTCAGTGAGAGTCGTATCTCCTGATGTACCTGGAGCAGCTAAAGCTTCAACTGTGGCTGACTTAACGGCTTCTTTTAAGTCGTGTTGAACCTTGTTTTCTATGTACTGTTCCTTAGTCTCGACCCATTCTACAAATTCTTTTCCTTCCGTGGAACGTACGTTGGCTGCAGCATCATTCACCCTATTTTCAATGTTTATTTCGGATAGCGCCTGTGTCAGGTCATTGACCTGGCCTTGCAGAGTGACGACTGTGTCTGCAAGCTTGTTTACTTTAGCTCCGACCTCAGCGGATTTTTTTGAAACTTCCGCTGTAACTGCCTGGCAACTTTCGATTTGTACTTTGACGTCGTTGTGCACGTTACCTACTATGCTCTCGCATGCATCTACCTTCTGCAGAATACCTTCTATCCTTTCATTAACTTTAGTACTTAATTCCGAGATATATTCCACCGTGACTGTCCTTATTCTTGCCTCTAAGTTGGCATCAATATTATCTAACCCATTTTTCATTCTACCAAACATGGTATTTAGGTCAAACCATTTTCGCTCTGTCTCCCGTTTCTTTTCCCTTTCTTCTTGTTCCCTTTCTTGTCTATCTCGTTGTTTTTGTAATTTATAAGCTTCCCTCTCCCGTTTCTCCTGTTCTCTATCACGTTGTTCTTGTAATTTATAAGCTTCCCTTACCAGTTTCTCCTGTTCTCTTTCTTGAAAAAAAAAATTCTCATCATTTCAACTATCGAATTTTCTACCGATTGTGTGACGATGATTGCTGTGACGTTATGTCACGCACACCATCATCGTCTGCCGTTCTCTCCATTCGCGAATCGGGTCTGCCTGTTCCCGTTCGCGAACGTAGTGGGTATGATTTGACAATTGTGTCATCAACGTCATCCACACTGTTTGTCGGCTTGCCTCTGTCATCTGACATGTTTATTTTCAAGTTTGTGACGTAACTGCTCAAAGAAATCTTTCGCAGCACGCCGATCGTCAACTCTCAGATGCGCACACTTCGACGCTTCTTGATAGTCAAACGTCACACCGCGGTAGCTGACAATTGCAGAGCTATAACGGGTAGAAGACAAGATGGCACCTAGCCCTCAAAATAAGTGACAAACACCAACTAGACACTTAATCCTACTATTATGGGATCCATCTTGTGTTCTTAACCGTAGCAACAATGAAGATGCTAATAATGCTAACATACAAACTTTGCATGAAGAGATGATCAGAAATGAATTCTAGCTACGAGAATACGCAACTCTGCAAGGAAATAACAGCGATAGGATAAAATGAAGCAGTAAGGAAAGAAATTCGGGAAATCAGTTTTTTTTTTTAATACAAGACGCGAGATTTTATGCGCAATGAAAGCCGTACTTACATCAGTCGTTTTGCGCACTACTGTTATTTTTCGAAATTTTTTTTTAATACTTCCTCGGTTTCGTTCAGTACTTCCTTTACGGCATCCCGATGTCCACCGGATGATGTCATGAAACAATAACATAACAGATTAAAATTTTTTTAATAAGTCCCTGTTCGGGCGCCACATCTAGTATGATAAAAAAATTATTAGGTTAAATATATTTTAATTCCTTTAAATTTAAATCTGAGTTTCATACTAGAATGTCGTGTAACCAGTTTGGCACAGCTTTTCCACAGGAGACACGAAAGCGGTCGAAGACGTCCGTCTTCTGGTCGGCTCCTGATCGTTGTCAGGAGGAGGCTAGTTTTTGATTACGCAAAGACTTCTATTATTTGGAAAAAAACAACACGGATTTCTTTACGTAATCAGTATGAATTTTATAATTACGTAAGGGACCTTTAACAATGAACAGTAAAAAAAAATTGCATTTGCAAATGAAATCATTAATAAATGGGGCAGCTATGAGTTGTATAGAAGACTTGGGGCGGCCTTCTGTACACGACCAGGGTGCCGCAGTATTCTCTGCTGTAGTAAAGGCTGTTTGATATTTACAAAAATAATATGACATGGAGGTAAAAAAAAAATAAAGGAAAAGAATAGAATAAGAAATCTGGTAAACACTAAATATATTCAAACAATTCTCACTAGCAAATTAGGGCTTATTTATAAACAGTGTAACTTACATAAGCACTTTTCTAACTGTATGGTGCGATCAAACTTCAGCCTGCCCTGTGCTGTATCCATGGCTCTGAGTACTATGGGACTCAACTTCTGAGGTCGTTAGTCCCCTATAACTTAGAACTAGTTAAACCTAACTAACCTAAGAACATCACGCACATCCATGCCCGAGGCAGGATTCGAACCTGCGACCGTAGCGGTCTCGCGGTTCCAGACTGCAGCGCTTAGAACTGCACGGCCACTTCGGCCGGCGCTGTATCCATGGTTCACGTTTTTGTCACAAATTACAATCGCTACTTTTCTCCTTCGTTAAAGACAATTCTTGCACTGCTCAACACTTTCATAGCAATAACTTGCCGATTTACAGTTTCGAACATAAATTACTTGAATTTTATTAATTAATAATGTTGTCTGCACGCTGGCAAGACCGCTCAGTTTTATAGCTTAAAGTCGACCTTCTTTACGTTCTCACATTACAAGCAGAAGTAGTACATTAAAATCTGAAGATCTACAAAAGTTTTTTTTATTTTTTTTTACTGTCATCTTTTATTTAGATCGAAGCGGAACGTCAGTTCAGCTTCTGTTAAAATGTTTCTTTGTCTGCGCAATCGATATATTAGCGTCCGCGCTAGATGCGCATCTTTACAGCTACGTAAATTATATAAAACAAATGTATTTCAAAGAATAGGTCTCATCTCATAGGTTGATCATTTCATATACAGATAGGTGAATGCCTTTCCAAGGATACTCACAGCTTTCATACTACGGAAATCCCAATAATATTACAATCCCTGTCGACACATCATCTGGACGTCCACGTTGTCTCGTCTCATTAATGCTGAAACTGGGGAATACTGGTCAGAAAAGTGTAACTATACTGAACTTTTCTAAAAGAGATCATTTCAAAGATTAGCGAATACATTGTCACAAAAGACACAAATATGAAAAAAAAATTCTGCACAGGAAGTGTCTTAGACAAAATCCCTTACAAGAGGAGCTAGAATCATTTGTTTTCACAGATTAGTTTTACGTAAGTGTTTTGCGACATTGCGTCGTTCCATCTGTGCAGCGGTCGATTGTCAACCACTGTTTGCAAATCTAGGAGTATGGAATCTGCCTGTTGCCATTCAGTCTTGGATCGCTGTATATCCTGCAGGAAAATGAGAAGATGAGTTTCGCATAAGTGATACTTCCCAAATCCGTGATGGTCTATGGACCGAAACTTTTCTGTCTGAAGAATGTTATATTCGAAAATAGAATATGCTCAAGAATTCTATAGCAAACCGACGTTAAGGATATTATTGGCCTGTAAGTATGTGGAACGCTTCTCTTATCTTTATTGTATACGCTTATACACTACTGGCCATTAAAATTGCTACACCAAGAGAAATGCAGATGATAAACGGGTATTCATTGGACAAGTATATTATACTAGAACTGACATGGAAGGTTGTTGTGGCCGAGCGGTTCTAGGCGCTTGAGTCCGGAACCGTGCCACTGCGACGGTCGCAGGTTCGAATCCTGCCTCGGGCCTGGATGTGTGTTATGTCCTTAGATTAGTTACGTTTAAGTATTTCTAGGTTCTAGGGCACTGATGACCTCCGATGATAAGCCCCATAGTGCTCAGAGCCATTTGAACGAAGAACTGACATATGAATAGATTTTCACGCAATTTGGGTGCATAGCTCCTGAGAAATCAGCACCCAGAACAACCACCTCTGGCCGTAATAACGGCCATGATACGCCTGGCCATTGAGTCAAACGGAACATGGATGGCGTGTACAGGTACAGCTGCCTATGCAGCTTCAACACGATATCACAGTCCATCAATAGTAGTGACTGGTGTATTGTGACAAGCCAGTTGTTCGGCCACCATTGACCACACGTTTTCAATTAGTGAGAGATCTGGAGAAAGTGCTGGCCAGGGCAGCAGTCGAACATTTTCTGTATCTAGAAAGGCCCGTACAGGACCTGCAACATGCGGTCGTGCAGTATCCTGCTGAAATGTAGGGTTTCGCAGGGATCGAATGAAGTATAGAGCCACATCTGAAATGTAACGTCCACTGTTCAAAGTGCCATCAATGCGAACAAGAGGTGACCGAGACCAATGGCACCCCATACCATACCCCGGTATGGCGATGACGAATACGCACTTACAATGTGCGTTCACCGCGATGCCGCCAAACACGGATGCAACCGTCATGATGCAGTAAACAGAACCTAGATTCATCCGAAAAAATGACGTTTTGCCATTCGTGCACCCCGGTTCGTCGTTGAGTACACCATCGCAGGCGCTCCTGTCTGTGACGCAGCGTCAAGGGTAACCGCAGCCATGGTCTCCGAGCTGATAGTCCATGCTGCTGCTGCAAACGTCGTCGAACTGTTCGTGCAGATGGTTTTTGTCTTGAAAACGTCCCCATCTGTTGACTCAGGTATCGAGACGTGGCAGCACGATTCGTTACAGCCATGCGGATAAGATGCCTGTCATCTCGACTGCTAGTGATACGAGGCCGTTGGGATCCAGCACGGCGTTCCGTATTACCGTCCTGAACCCAGCGATTCCATATTCTGCTAACAGTAATTGGATCTCGACCAACGCGAGCAGCAATGCCGCGATACGATAATCTGCAATCGTGACAGGCTACAATCCGACATTTACCAAAGTCGGAAACGTGATGGTACACATTTCTCCTCTTTACACGAGGCATCACAACAATGTTTCACCAGGCAACGCCGGTCAACTGTTGTTTGTGTATGAGAAATCGGTTGTAAACTTTCCTCATGTCAGCACGTTGTAGGTGTCGCCACCGGCGCCAACCTTGTGTGAATGCTCTGAAAAGCTAATCATTTGCATATCACAGCATCTTCTTCCTGTAAGTTAAATTTAGCGTCTGTAGCACGTCATCTTCGTGGTGTAGCAATTTTAATGGCCATTAGTGTATACTGAGAGAACATCCGCTTCTTTTCATTAGCTTGTGACTTGGCGCTGGACGACAACTGATGTTTTTCAACAACTACCCGGAGTTGTAGGAACATATGAAGAGCACAAAATACACTCCTGGAAATTGAAATAAGAACACCGTGAATTCATTGTCCCAGGAAGGGGAAACTTTATTGACACATTCCTGGGGTCAGATACATCACATGATCACACTGACAGAACCACAGGCAAATAGACACAGGCAACAGAGCATGCACAATGTCGGCACTAGTACAGTGTATATCCACCTTTCGCAGCAATGCAGGCTGCTATTCTCCCATGGAGACGATCGTAGAGATGCTGGATGTAGTCCTGTGGAACGGCTTGCCATGCCATTTCCACCTGGCGCCTCAGTTGGACCAGCGTTCGTGCTGGACGTGCAGACCGCGTGAGACGACGCTTCATCCAGTCCCAAACATGCTCAATGGGGGACAGATCCGGAGATCTTGCTGGTCAGGGTAGCTGACTTACACCTTCTAGAGCACGTTGGGTGGCACGGGATACATGCGGACGTGCATTGTCCTGTTGGAACAGCAAGTTCCCTTGCCGGTCTAGGAATGGTAGAACGATGGGTTCGATGACGGTTTGGATGTACCGTGCACTATTCAGTGTCCCCTCGACGATCACCAGTGGTGTACGGCCAGTGTAGGAGATCGCTCCCCACACCATGATGCCGTGTGTTGGCCCTGTGTGCCTCGGTCGTATGCATTCCTGATTGTGGCGCTCACCTGCACGGCGCCAAACACGCATACGACCATCATTGGCACCAAGGCAGAAGCGACTCTCATCGCTGAAGACGACACGTCTCCATTCGTCCCTCCATTCACGCCTGTCGCGACACCACTGGAGGCGGGCTGCACGATGTTGGGGCGTGAGCGGAAGACGGCCTAACGGTGTGCGGGACCGTAGCCCAGCTTCATGGAGACGGTTGCGAATGGTCCCCGCCGATAGCCCAGGAGCAACAGTGTCCCTATTTTGCTGGGAAGTGGCGGTGCGGTCCCCTACGGCACTGCGTAGGATCCTACGGTCTTGGCGCGCATCCGTGCGTCGCTGCGGTCCGGTCCCAGGTCGACGGGCACGTGCACCTTCCGCCGACCACTGGCGACAACATCGATGTACTGTGGAGACCTCACGCCCCACGTGTTGAGCAATTCGGCGGTACGTCCACCCGGCCTCCCGCATGCCCACTATACTCCCTCGCTCAAAGTCCGTCAACTGCACATACGGTTCACATCCACGCTGTCGCGGCATGCTACCAGTGTTAAAGACTGCGATGGAGCTCCGTATGCCACGGCAAACTGGCTGACACTGACGGCGGCGGTGCACAAATGCTGCGCAGCTAGCGCCATTCGACGGCCAACACCGCGGTTCCTGGTGTGTCCGCTGTGCCGTGCGTGTGATCATTGCTTGTACAGCCCTCTCGCAGTGTCCGGAGCAAGTATGGTGGATCTGACACACCGGTGTCAATGTGTTCTTTTTTCCATTTTCAGGAGTGTATATGATAATGTACAGGAATTAAAATTTTGCAACATTCAATGGTAAGAAAACTGCAACACATTCTTTAGAAAAAAGACATTTATGAATACAAATGGAATGCAAGAGACCATCGATTTCTTATGAATTACTTTACAGTAAATACGAATCCCAGACAGCTAATCTAAGATTTCAGAGTCCACAAACGAAGCGACAGGAACTCAGACTGTAAGTAGACTGTTTAGATTTTTATGTTGGTAACTCCACGAAGTGCTCTGTATGAAAATATCTGACTGTGCTGTGTGCAGTCTCTGGCTGGTTGGTCTCACTGTTGGAATATTTGCTAGTGTATCGTTGGGCAATTGGATGTGAACAGCGCGTAGCGTTGTGCGGTTGGGGGTGAGTCGCCAGCAGTGGTGGATGTTGGGAGAGAGATGCCAGAGTTTTGAGAGCGGACGATGTGGACGCGTGTCCGTTAGAAAAAGGGAATTTGTAAGCCTGGATGTCACGAACTGGTATACATATTATGACTTTTGAACACTATTAAGGTAAATACATCGTTTGTTCTGTATCAAAATCTTTCATTTGCTAACTACGCCTATCAGTAGTTAGTGCCTTCAGTAGTTAGAATATTTTATTTAGCTGGCAGTATTGGCGCTGTATTGCAATAACTGAGGTAAGTGATTCATGAAAGGTATAGGTTATTGTTAGTAGGACTATTCTTTTGTTGGGATTATTGAAAGTCAGATTGCGTTGCGCTAAAAATATTGTGTGTCAGTTTAGTGCTGATCAGATTAAGTTAAGAAAAAACTGAGTACTTACAGTTTTGCTCAGCTGTTTGAAAATCAAATAACGTAAGAGTTTTTCCAGCAATGTCATTCTTTACATACAAAGAGGACGTTTCAAGACCACCATTTTTATAGCAGAGATGAACTTATTGGGTAGTTAGAAGAAACAAATAAATAAATTACACAGCAAAAAAGGAGAAGTACTTAACCTGTATGTTTCTACAGGGCTTTTAATGGTCAAGAATGCGGAAAAGCTATTTTAATTAACATGTCACATGTTCTACAACCATTTTAATGACTCAGTACTTGATTGTACCACTTGTAACGAGCTACAATCTGTTATGATATTTTACAAACGGAAAATAATTGCTAGTACAATGGAAAACAGGCATATCAGTTTGTAGACTCGAGAGCTAGACAAAAAAAGTTTACATAAATGTACTCGTATTTGAATTAGTAGAAAACACTGTAAAACATCTGAACCGACAACTATTCGCACAATACCTACAGAACGAAGTTACACAGAAAAATGTAAACGGAGAATGGATAAACATCAACACCCCCATTAACAGAGCAAAAATGAAAGCTGTAGTGAGTAAAAGAAATTCAGGAACAAGAATGGTCTCATAATATAAAATGAAGAAATAGGTGATGAAGTTAATGAAATACAGAAAGCCTTGGTCATAAATGTACGTGACAATACATAAGGGACTTGAACCTATTATGTAGAAAAGCAGAACTTGGCCAAATAAGTAGTAAGGAAAGCTCATCAAGAATAATGGGACAGATTTGTATCAACTGTAGAAAATTATATTCAAGGTAGGCAAGAGATGGTCTGTAAACTCATGAAACAACAAGCAAGAGAGAAATGATGCAAGAAGAAAAGCTATATGTAAAGAAACTGTCATAAAATAATACAAGGAACTAAGGGAAATGACAAAGAATAATAAGTACCAACTTCAGAGGATGAAGTGGACCAACTGGAGTAACATGGAGATTCCATCATACTAGATGAAACACAAGAGGCCCTCAAACATATAAAAACAGGAAAATAGGAGAGCCTGAGTGAGTCAAAGTAGAATTTTTTAAATGTAATTGGAGTTGTAACTACTTCTTTAAGTATGTGAAGCTATGATAGAAGACGAGAGTGGTACCTGCATCGTGGAAGGCAGAAGAGATGGTATCGCTCTACAAAAAGGAAGAAGAAATGTCCATGAGATCTAGAGAGGAATAAGCCTACCAAATTCTTCTTATAAACTCTATAAATGACTGATTAACAAAAGATTGAAGATAGCTGACGCTCTCCTATTGGAGTAACAAAATGAATCCAGAATTGGCGATCTAGTAGTGACAGTGCTACTATTACACGCCGGTTAACCTACAATACGCCGAGAATAGAAACTAGAGATTGTCAGTTCTTTCGTAGTTTGTAAAAAAGCTTCGGAGAGAGTGAAAAGAAGCAAGCTTCAGAACATCATAGAAAAAAGGAGAGTATCCGAGACATTTAATAGAAATAATAAAGTTTTTGTAGCAGCACACAGAAATTAAAACAAAAAACGCGTAATAGACGATGAATAAAGATCTACAGAGATCGATAGTTAATTCGAAATTCCGAATCATGTTCTTCAATTCCGGTGCGAAAAGAGAACGTCTCCGTATTCCTTCAGTGCGTCGATAATCGCGAAGAGCATCACCACTATTGCTGTCCTTTTGGTAACACAGCTTTAGAAATAAGGCCTTGCTTATCTTGTGCAGACCGATGTTGACTGTCTGCAACTGTAATGCACACTAATGATTGGATTTCAAACATACGTCGTCGTACCAGTACTTGCACGTAATAGCCAGTGACGACACTAGCACGACCTACAACGCAAAACCTGCAGCGCACAGTTTGAACATCATTCCCATACAGCTGGGCACCCATGGGGGTGAACAGCTTTCCGTCTACACCGGCTCAAGTAGCGGAAGTTTAATTACAACCATTCTGAATACGGAAATTAATCTTAGGCATTAACTAAGGAAGACGAAAGAAGGATACAATCCACTGAAATGAATTTTTTCTCGGAAAGTAAAATGGCCTTGAGGGAAGTCATTTTCCTGTGTAGGCTGTACATTCCTGAAGTAACCACTTTATTTCAAGATTTAGCTATGAGCTAATTTGCCCCTCTCGGCAGTATCAGTGTCAGTACCTGTGTTGCTTGCAACAAAGTATAAAAATTATAAAGACATACCATCATATACTCCGGACATGTGTGTGGGTGAAGCAACAGATGATGGGATCTGCAATCATAACAGTTTTGTACAACCGTGACAGCTGTGGCCTCAACACAATCAGGCGTGAAGTCCATCCCCTTTTGTACTTGAACTTCGCATCTTAGAAATTTGTGACCGTAAGTATTGCACTTATGAGAAACCATTATTAAGGACTCGTCATATGTTGCTCCTCCAGGCAGACGTGTGGAATATATAATGATTTATGCTTAAATTTTCTTACTGTGATGCAAGTAGCACAGGTGGCTTGATAGTGACCAGGCGGGTTACATTAGATAAATCGTGAAATAAAGTGGTTGTCTCAAAAATAAACAGCCCACACAGGAAAATAACTTCCCTCAAGAAATTCAGGCGGGCTGCGGAGCAGTGCATATCGAAGTGAATCAACTAAAACTTGCATCGCAAGTATTTTGGAAGTGCAAAGTCCTATTGATGAGGTTTCCACAGAATGGATTGGTAGTCAGGGACACGTATTGCTACCCAACAAACAGATCGTAACGATACTTACAGGGGTATACGCTCATTGCACCCCCCTCAGATTTAGTGGTAAAATGGCAAGTGGATAGCCCGTCAAAAACCGAAACGGATCAAGCATGAAAACAAGATAAACGTGTACTAAACTGTTAAAAGAAGCAAACTAGAAACAGTGAACGGTCCAAGTGCAAGATGTGTAACATCGAGCGATCCGCAAGAACCGCAGTGTCGCGGTTTTGGGGTCACAGTGTTGGACTGCAACGCAGGAGATTCAAATGGTTCAAATGGCTCTAAACACTATGGGACTTAAATTCTGAGGTCATCAGTCCCCTAGACTTAGAACTGCTTAAACCTAACTAACTTAAGGACATCACACACATCCATGCTCGAAGCAGGATTCGAACTTGCGACCGTAGCAGCAGCCCGGTTCCCAACAGATGCGCCTAAAACCGCTCGGCCACAGCGGTCGGCGAGTCCACATAACTAATGCATACATTGTGTTGTTCTCTAGTGTGCGTTAGTACAGGTATTGTGCATATGTCGGTGTGGGAACTTTTCAAAATAAGATATCTCTGAATGACTCGCACCAGAATCCTGCAACAAACATCACTTACTTTGTTAATGTTAATGGACACTGCTCAATTTAAAAGTGTGTGTTTGCACAAAAGTACTAATTTTCTAAGTATTATTATAATCTGCAGATCGGCTAACAAGTACCGATCCATTCTGTGAAAACCGCACGCTAACAGCACTTCCCATTTCCGTAATATTTGCGGTGCAAGTTTTAGGTGATTTACACTGAAGGAGACTATTGAACTTTGACGCATATGCCCTCAGTAATCATATACAAAACAAAAAATTAATATATATGGTGCAAATGAGAAATGGAGTAAGGATGCATGAAATAAACATCTCAACAGAATTACAGAAGAGGGAAGACAGATTGGTTAAACAAGTAATGAACTGTAAACCAATAGGGAAAAAATGTGGAAGTCGACCGAGAAAAAGTTGGCTTCAGTGAAGACGGAACAGGCTGCAAGCCTACTCCATGAAGAGAGGAAGAAGAAAATTCGTGACTGCAGTATGATGCACGACAAACAGTTCTGGTGCACTACCAGCTTACTGATTTCTCAGAGAGGGAAAGTGTAGATATGATTATTAACTGCACGGCAACATTTCATCATTACAGCAGTGGAAGTCAGCAGCACAAGACGGTGAATATCCACGGATGTGAATTCTCGAGCATGCCACCCCTGGTGGTAGGGGTGGCTTTATTGGTAAACAAGGCCCGCCCTCCGGCGGAGACCGTCTTGTGAGGCCGGAAGGAGGGAGGAGCCGCTAGAGAGGGGAGTGCTCTGTGCTGGGGCGCCCGCACCGCGCTTCATTAGCCGTTATGGCGTGCGAAGAGGTGGCCGTGATAGCATTAAGGGCGCGCCGTGATGGACTCTGGCCGGCGCGCGGCCGTCCCCGGTAGGAAATGGAGTCACCGCCGTGTCAAACAGAGCCGCCCGCTGGCGAGGTGTGGCTCTCCCGGTGAGGTGACGCTGTGTGTGGGTGTCCCTGTAACGTCGCTCTGAAGCCACGGTGTTACACACAAAAGCGAAACGTACTATAAGGTGACATATGGAATATCTCTCTATACTGTGGCGGCCTCCTTTCGAAACTCCCACCACAAGTCCATAATTGCCGAATTTTGAGCACGAACTGACCCCTCAGTCACGTCCCATAAATGTTCGATGCAATTCATGTCGAACGATAAATTGTCCAGAACGTTTTCCAGACGAAAATGGAATAACTGTGCCCCTGTGACTTGGCGAATTTCTTGGGAAAATGAAGTCCATGAATGGCTGCAAATGGCCTCCAAGTAGCCGGATATAAACATTTACAGTCAGTGACCAGACCAGTTGGAACGGGGGAGCCAGTACATTCCACGTAAACACAACCCACTCCAATGTGGAGCCACCGATAGCTTGCACATTGCCTTGCTGATTGCTGACAACTTGTGTCCAAACTCAAACTCTGCCATTACGTCCTTTTTTTTTTTTTTTTTTTTGGTCATCAGTCTACTGACTGTTTTGATGCGGCCCGCCACGAATTCCTATCCTGTGCTAACCTCTTCATCTCAGAATAGCACTTGCGACCTACGTCCTCAATTATTTGCTTGACGTATTCCAATCTCTGTCTTCCTCTACAGTTTTTGCCCTCTACAGCTCCCTCTAGTACCATGGAAGTCATTCCCTCACGTCTTAGCAGATGTCCTATCATCCTGTCCCTTCTCCTTATCAGTGTTTTCCACATATTCCTTTCCTCTCCGATTCTGCATAGAACCTCCTCATTCCTTACCTTATCAGTCCACCTAATTTTCAACATTCGTCTATAGCACCACATCTCAAATGCTTCGATTCTCTTCTGTTCCGGTTTTCCCACAGTCCATGTTTCACTACCATACAATGCTGTACTCCAGACGTACATCCTCAGAGATTTCTTCCTCAAATTAAGGCCGGTATTTGATATTAGTAGACTTCTCTTGGCCAGAAATGCCTTTTTTGCCATAGCGAGTCTGCTTTTGATGTCCTCCTTGCTCCGTCCGTCATTGGTTATTTTACTGCCTAGGTAGCAGAATTCCTTAACTTCATTGACTTCGTGACCATCAATCCTGATGTTAAGTTTCTCGCTGTTCTCATTTCTACTACTTCTCACTACTTTCGTCTTTGTCCGATTTACTGTCAAACAATACTGTGTACTCATTAGACTGTTCATTCGGTTCAGAAGATCATTTAATTCTTCTTCACTTTCACTCAGGATAGCAATGTCATCAGCGAATCGTATCATTGATATCCTTTCACCTTGTATTTTAATTACATTCCTGAACCTTTCTTTTATTTCCATCATTGCTTCCTCGATGTACAGATTGAAGAGTAGGGGCGAAAGGCTACAGCCTTGTCTTACACCCTTCTTAATACGAGCACTTCGTTCTTGATCGTCCACTCTTATTATTCCCTCTTGGTTGTTGTACATACTGTATATGACCCGTCTCTTCCTATAGCTTACCCCAACTTTTTTCAGAATCTCGAACTGCTTGCACCATTTTATATTGTCGAACGCTTTTTCCAGGTCGACAAATCCTATGAAAGTGTCTTGATTTTTCTTTAGCCTTGCTTCCATTATTAGCCGTAACGTCAGAATTGCCTCTCTCGTCCCTTTACTTTTCCTAAAGCCAAACTGTTCGTCACCTAGCGCATTCTTAATTTTATTTTCCGTTCTTCTGTATATTATTCTTGTAAGCAGCTTCGATGCATGAGCTGTTAAGCTGATTGTGCGATAATTCTCGCACTTGTCAGCTCTTGCCGTCTTCGGAATTGTGTGGATGATGCTTTTCCGAAAGTCAGATGGTATGTCGCCAGACTCATATATTCTACACACCAACGTGAATAGTCGTTTTGTTGCCACTTCCCCCAATGATTTTAGAAATTCTGATGGAATGTTATCTATCCCTTCTGCCTTATTTGACCGTAAGTCCTCCAAAGCTCTTTTAAATTCCGATTCTAATACTGGATCCCCTATCTCTTCTAAATCGACTCCTGTTTCTTCTTCTATCACATCAGACAAATCTTCACCCTCACAGAGGCTTTCAATGTATTCTTTCCACCTATCTGCTCTCTCCTCTGCGTTTAACAGTGGAATTCCCGTTGCACTCTTAATGTTACCACCGTTGCTTTCAATGTCACCAAAGTTTGTTTTGACTTTCCTGTATGCTGAGTCTGTCCTTCATACAATCATATCTTTTTCGATGTCTTCACATTTTTCCTGCAGTCATTTCGTCTTAGCTTCCCTGCACTTCCTATTTATTTCTTTCCTCAGCGACTTGTATTTCTGTATTCCTGATTTTCCCGGAACATGTTTGTACTTCCTCCTTTCATCAATCAACTGAAGTATTCCTTCTGTTACCCACGGTTTCTTCGCAGCTACCTTCTTTGTACCTATGTTTTCCTTCCCAACTTTTGTGATGGCCCTTTTTAGAGATGTCCATTCCTCTTCAACCGTTCTGCCTACTGCGCTATTCCTTATTGCTGTATCTATAGCGTTAGAGAACTTCAAACGTATCTCGTCATTCCTTAGTACTTCCATATCCCACTTCTTTGCATATTGATTCTTCCTGACTAATGTCTTGAACTTTAGCCTACTCTTAATCACTACTATATTGTGATCTGAGTCTATATCTGCTCCTGGGTACGCCTTACAGTCCAGTATCTGATTTCGGAATCTCTGTCTGACCATGATGTAATGTAATTGAAATCTTCCCGTATCTCCCGGCCTTTTCCAAGTATACCTCCTCCTCTTGTGATTCTTGAACAGGGTATTTGCTATTACTAGCTGAAACTCGTTACAGAACTCAATTAGTCTTTCTCCTCTTTCATTCCTTGTCCCAAGCCCATATTCTCCTGTAACCTTTTCTTCTACTCCTTCCCCTACAACTGCATTCCAGTCGCCCATGACTATTAGATTTTCGTCCCCCTTTACATACTGCATTACCCTTTCAATATCCTCATACACTTTCTCTATTTGTTCATCTTCAGCTTGCGACGTCGGCATGTATACCTGAACTATCGTTATCGGTGTTGGTCTGCTGTCGATTCTGATTAGAACAACCCGGTCACTGAACTGTTCACAGTAACACACCCTCTGCCCTACCTTCCTATTCATAACGAATCCTACATCTGTTATACCATTTTCTGCAGCTGTTGATATTACCCGATACTCATCTGACCAGAAATCCTTGTCATCCTTCCCCTTCACTTCACTGACCCCTACTATATCCAGATTGAGCCATTGCATTTCCCTTTTCAGATTTTCTAGTTTCCCTACTACGTTCATGCTTCTGACATTCCACGCCCCGACTCGTAGAACGTTATCCCTTCGTTGATTACTCAATATTTTTCTCATGGTAACCTCCCCCTTGGCAGTCCCCTCCCGGAGATCCGAATGGTTGACTATTCCAGAATCTTTTGCCAATGGAGGGATTATCATGACACTTCTTCAATTACAGGCCACATTTCCTGTGGATACACGTTACGTGTCTTTAATGCAGTGGTTTCCATTGGCTTCTGCATCCTCATGTCGTTAATCATTGCTGATTCTTCCGCATTTAGGGGCAATTTCCCACCCCTAGGACAAGAGAGTGCCCTGAACCTCTATCCGCTCCTCCGCCCTCTTTGACAAGGCCGTTGGCAGAATGAGGCTCACTTCTTATACCGGAAGTCTTCGGCCGCCAATGCTGATTATTTATCAAAATTTAGGCAGTGGCGGGGATCGAACCCGGGACCGAAGACGTTTCCATTATGAAGCAAAGACGCCACCCCTAGACCACGGGTACGTCCTATTAACTTAAATCGGGGCTCATCTGACCAGGTCACAGTTTTACTATCCTCAACATCTACACCTACATATACATCGACACGGATACCCTGCAAATAACACTAAAGTGCCCGCTACTGTCGCAGGTTCGAATCTTGCCTCGGCCATTGATGTGTGTGATGTCCTTTGGTTAGTTAGGTTTAAGTAGTTCTAAGTTCTTGGGGACTGATGACCTCAGAAGTTAAGTCCCATAGTGCTCAGAGCCATTTGAACCATTTGAACTAAAGTGTCCGGCAGAGGGTTCATCGAACTAACTTCATAATAATTCTCCATTATTCCACTCTCGAACAGCCCTGATTGTTTTAATTTTGTTATGATGATCGTTTCTTCCTTTGTAGATCGGCGACAACAAAATATTTTCGCATTCGGAGGAGAAAGTTGGTTATCGAAATTCCGTGAGAACATTCTTACTGCAACGAAAAACGCCCCTGTTTTAATGGTGTCCATTCCAAATCCTATATTATTTCAGTGACACTCTCTCCCCTATTTCTCGATAGTACAAACCTTGTACTTCTTTGAACTTTCTCGATGGACTCCGTTAATTCTTTCTGGTAAGGATCCCACAGCAGTACTCCAAAAGAGGACAGACAAGCGTAGTGGGCATTCTCTCCAATAGATCTGTTACACCCTCTAAATGTTCTGGCAATAAAATGCAGTGTGTAATTCACCTTCACCACAACATTTTCTGTGTGTTCTTTCCAATAAAAGTTGTTCTTGATTATAATAGCAAGGTATTTAGCTGAATTTACGGCCTTTAGATTACAATGATTTAGAATGTAATGGAAATTTAAAGGATTCCTTTTAGCACTCATCTGGATGATCTCACATTTCTCATTGTTTAGGGTCAATTACCAATTTTCGCACCATTCAGATATCTTTTCTAAATCTTTCTGCAATTTGTTTTGATCGTATGATGACTTTACTAGACGATAAACGATAGCTTCTTCTGCAAACAACCTAATACGGCTGCTCACATTGCCTCCTTAATCGTTTACACAGATAAGAAATAGCAGAGGGCCTATAAACTACGTTGGGGAACGGCAGAAATCAGTTCTGTTTTACTCGTTGGCTGTCAGTTATTACGAACTGTGACCTCTCTGACCAAAATCACGAATCCAGACGTATAATTGAGACGATATTCCATAAGCACACAATTTGCCTACAAGCCGCTTGTGTGGTACAGTGTTAAAATCCTTCCAGAAATCCAGAAACACGGAACCATTTGGATATAGCTTGTCAATAGCATTCAACACTTCGTGTAAGTAAAGACCTAGTTGTGTTTCACAAGAACAATGGTTTCTAAATACGTGCTGACTTTGTGTCAACAGACGGTTCACTTCCAGGTAATTCATTATGTTCGAGCACAACATATGTTCCTAAATCCTGCTCCATATCGACGTTAATCATATGGGACTAGAGTTTAGTGGATTAATCTTACTGCCTTTCTTGAATATTGGTGTGACCTATGCCACTTTCCAGTCTTTACGAACGGATCTTTGGTCGAGCGACAGATTGTGTGTGACTGTTAAGTATGGACCTATTGCATCAGATACTCTGAAAGGAACCTAATTGGTATAGAGTCTGAACGGGAAGACTTGCTTTTATTAAGTGATTTAGGTTGCTTCACTACTTCGTGGATATCTACTTCTAAGTTACTCATGTTGGAAGCTCTTTTTAATTCGAATATTTACTTCTTCTTCTTTGGTGAAGGAATTTCGCAGCACTGTCGTCGATAGTATTTCCATTGCTATAGCGCAGAGAAGGCATTAACTGTGTCTTGCTACTAACATATTTTACACACGGCCAGAATCTCTTTGGATTTTCTTCCAGTTTTCGAGACAAAGTTTTGCCGTGGAAATATTGTAAGCACGTCACACTGAAGTCCGTGCTCAATTTCCAGCTTCCGTGAAGGTTCACCAGTCTTGAAGATTCTGTGTTCGTTTGCATCTGGTACGCTTTTTTCATTGCGTCTGCAACATTGTTGTGACACGTTTTGTGAACCGAGGGTGATCAGTTCCGTCGTTTGTTAATTTATTTGGTATAAATCTCTCAACTGCTGTCGATAGTGTTTCTTTGAATTCAGGACACATCTTGTCTACAAGCACACTGTTAATTTGGAAGGAGTAGAGACTGTCTCTCAGGAAGGCATCAAGTGAATTTATATCAGCTTTTTTGCATACATAAGTGTTTCGTTAATTTTAGGAATATTTTGGATTTGCATTATTCAGTCTCGGTACGAGAACCGTGTGTTCACTAACCCCTGTATCCTGTACCCGTTTTGATGTTCGTTATTAGCTCAGTATTATTTGTTGCTAATAGGTCAAGTGTGTTTTCGCAACCGTTTACAATTCGAGTGGGGTCATGAACTAATTTCTCAAAATAAAAAGTTTCAGAGAATGCGTTTAGCACAGTTGCGAACTATGTTTTATGCGTTCCTCCGGATTTAAACATGTATTTTCGCCAAAATATCAAGGGTAAATTGAAGCGACGACCATCTATAATTCTTCGAGTCGGCTTCATGTTTGAAATTAGGCTCAAGTTCTCTATGAAACTTTCAGCATTGTATCATTTGCGTTGGGAGATCAGTAAAAGGATCCTATTACTAATTTATTCCGATTGGCAAGAATTACCTCTACCCAAACCAACTCACAGGAATTATCAACTTCAACAGCAACAAACACGCCCCCGCCAACTGTGTTTGGCGTACCCTTTCTGAATACCGTGAGGCTCTTCACAAAAATTTCTGTTGAACTTATCTCCGGCTTTAGCCTATAATGACTTGAGCATTAGTGCTTTCTATTAGCGATTGGAGCTCTGGTACTTCCCCAACACGGCTACGACAATTTACAACAGTTATACCGATGGTTCCTGGATCTATGTTCTTCCTGTGTTCGACCTACCCCCTTTAAGACTGAAACCTTTTTGTATTTCCCCGAAACCGTCTAAAAAGCCATACAGTCCACGCCACACAGCCTCTGCTACCCGTGTAGCCACCTCCTGCATGTATTTGACTCCTGACCTATTTAGGATCAACCTAAGTGGTCACGAGGCCAGGAGAGGCGCTGCAAGTGATGCTGTGCTTTTAGCAAAGACAGTCGTGTCGGTCGCCTGCTGCCATTACCCATTAACGCCAAATTTCACCGCACTGTCCTAAGGGATACATTCGTAGTACGTCCCACATTGATTTCTGCAGTTATTTCACGCAATGGTTCAAATGGCCCTGACCACTAAGGGGCTTAACTTCTGAGGTCATCAGTCCCCTAGAACTTAGAACTACTTAAACCTAACTAACCTAAGGACAACACCCACGTCAATGGCCGAGGCAGGATTTGAACCTTCGACCGTAGCGGTCGCGCTTCACGCAATGGTGCTTGTCTTTTACCACTGACAGCTCTACACAAACGCTGGTGCTGTCGGTCGTAAGTGAAGGCCGTCGGCCACTGCGCTGCCCGTGGTTCCTGACATACGGTGTTCTCGGCACACTCGTGACACTGTGGATCTCGGAGTCTTGAATTCCTTAAGGAGCGCAGGAAAGTGCACTGTAATGCCGTCGTCACACCCACCGTGCACTCCAACGTCATTATTCAATATGCTGAATTCCTGATCTGATGTCGAGGGAAAAGCATGCTGCGGAGTCTTTCCGAACTTATGGAGTGGTGTCAGGCGTGTCAGATAGTCTGAAGGCGGATTTTAACGTACAACAACGACATGGAAGAACGCCACCTACCTCAGATGCACTCCACCTCTCCGAACTTATACCCTCTCTTTCCAGTACAGTGTTAGGAGCCGCTATAACTGACTTCGTTTGAAGCCCATGTTTGCTGATTTTTATATTTCATTTCACGTGGAACGGCTGTATGCCGTTTCATAGCACCATCATATTTAGGATCTCTCAAAAACGCATCGTTAGTGCGCAGTCCTAAAGCATCAAGTGCACACCGACCAACGCAGCGACGCGAAACGGCATCGAGGAGGCGGTGACCCGCACGCCAATGGAAAGAACGGGCAGCGCCAGACCAGGAGGGCATTGTTCAGCGCCCCTGTGAACCCTGATTGAACCAGCCGCCCGTCGCTGGCCCGTATAGGGAGAGAGTGGCCAAGCGGGCGATACGGCGGCCATTTTTCTGCGGGCGGGACTTTTGAATGGCCAGTAGTGGAGTAGTGGAGTGCACACTCACCGAATCAAAAGCACAAGACATTATGGCGAAATCATTCGTTAAATGCCTTTCTTTACAGCTATAATATACTCATAGTAGCCTACTACGTACAGCACAGGAAAATGTGATACAGTGGCTGTAAAAATTATTCGTTACTTGCATTTATCTCCTTTAAAGTTCGTTTACTATACATATTGCAAAGAAAGTAACGTAAATAAAAAAATATAGTGTATAGCATTTGTTTTGTATCGGAAGTGCATAATGCTAAAGATTTGAAGTACCTGTATTATGTCAGATGAATGAAAGTCGTAAGCAGTTGTTTATTTGTGACATGCAAAAAGTGTGAGACGTATTAGTACTTATTGTCACGTCTTCAAACTTTGGGCATGTCACAAGTAAACAACTGCTTACGACTTTCTCAAATATAACAAGAAAACTACCGTATCCCTTCCACCCCACAGCAAGTAGGCCTATTAAAAACTGTCTTCAAGAGTACCTACAATTATTTACTACGAATAATGTTTCAGCAACCAAGACAACTGCGGGAAACGTTCTTACACCTTGCTTGCGTCAACAGTCAGGCAGTAATACTGAAACGAAAATAATGCCTAGTGTTCTGATTCGGAACGAAATAAAGTTTGACGCTATAAGTCGAATGAGCATGGCACAACAAGTACAGCAACTCTCCGTTTCCAGCAAGGACTGTCACATATTGGCTTCAGAAAAGCTTGTGATGCTACCAGTATGCACGAACTGTTAAAGAAATAAGAGCTTAAAAATGCAGTAAATTGTAATAGGCCTACCTTTTTTGATTGCGTGGAAATGCTAACATGCGAAATCCACCTTCGGCTC
Organism: Schistocerca serialis cubense; assembly: GCF_023864345.2. Classification (NCBI taxonomy): domain Eukaryota; kingdom Metazoa; phylum Arthropoda; class Insecta; order Orthoptera; family Acrididae; genus Schistocerca; species Schistocerca serialis. The sequence goes on along the minus strand of NC_064642.1, from coordinate 796,811,352 downwards.
TATTGGAACAACCAAATGCAGCACAACCTGGCATCGTTTACGAACGTCTGCAGAACGAATTACAGATGTCAAAAACAATACTGTACAATTACTAACGTGTTTACTTCAAACATGTAGGCCTACCGACTTCATCACAAAACGCTTAATTATTTCAACTCGTATTTAAGATCGCAAACGCTAATTACGTACCAAAAACGATATACAACTAAATCGAACATGCATGCACAACGCATAACAAGTCTCTCAATAATTCAAATACCTTTCAATCGTTTCCAAAAGTCTTCTGAACTTCAATTCAACTCAAAATCACGGCGAACATAGGAAGCACGAGAGACATTTGGCAGAAAAATGGCGCGAAAGCTAATCAACCAATCACGGCCAACTTCACCTATTGCCACTCTCTCTGTGTACAGGCTCTCCAGCCGGTCCCAGTTCGGTCTCAGCGCTTCTGACAAGGGAACCTCCACATCGCACCCCCCTCAGATTTAGTTATAAGTTGGCACAGTGGATAGGCCTTGAAAAACTGGACACAGATCAATCGACAAAACAGGAAGAAGTTGTTTGGAACTACGAAAAAAATAAGCAAAATACACGAACTGAGTAGTCCATGCGCAACATAAGCAACATTTAGGATATTGTGAGCTCAGGAGCGCCGTGGTCCCGTGGTTAGCGTGAGCAGCGCTGGAGGGAGAGGTCCTTGGTTCAAGTCTTCCATCGAGTGAAAATTTTACTTTCTTTATTCTCGCAAAGTTATGATCCGTCCGTTCGTTCATTGACGTCTCTGTTCACTGTAATAAGTTTAGTGTCTGTGTTTTGCCACCGCACCGCAAAACCGTGCGATTAGTACACGAAATGACGTGCCTCTCCAGTGGGCACCGAAAACATTTGCTTGCAAGGTCATACGTCAACCGATTCCTCCACAGGACAACACGTCTGATATATTGTATACGACACTGGTGACGGCATGTGCGTCACATGACAGGAATATGTTGCCGACCCATCTAACTTGTACACTTGGCGAATGGGTAAAAAGATTCTTCTACCTTGCCGATTTAGGTTTTCTTGTGGATGTGATAATCACTCCCAAAAAAGTGAAGAAAACATAGGAGTTTGTCACATGAACTGCAACCAATGACTGCAACAGTTTCACAGTCGCACAGTTTTCCCTGTGCTCTGTCAAAACATATGTTTCTAACGTTTTCAAATTTTTCCGCTGGTGGACCGTCAAATCCTGCATGTGTCCAAGCAAATCGGAACATGTACTGGAATTTTGGAGAGCGAAGTTCATTATGTTTCAGTGCCTTAACTTTGATAATAGTCTGAAAATAAAAAAGTTTTCACACGAGGAAGGTTTGAACCAAAGACCTTTCGTTCCGGAGCTGTTCACGCTAACCACGGGACCACGGCGTTTTAGAGCTGATAGTGCTGTTGATGCTGCCTACCTTGCACATGGACTACTCAGTTTGTATATTTTGCTTATTTTTTCATAGTTCCACACAACTTCTTCCTGTTTTCTCGATTGATCTGTGTTCAGTTTTTCAAGGCCTATCCACTGTGCCAACTTGTAATTAAATCTGAGGGGGGTGCGATGGGGAGCTTCCCTTGTGAGTAATATGAAGACGACATTTAGCCTGCTTTCTGCGATTACGAGTAATGACAAGTACTTGCACGTAAGAGGCACAGGAAAATAAGTTTCATTTAATCTTGAAGTGCTTTGTACAGTTGATTTTGGATTCTTGCCACCCATCACCGCAACTTCTTTGTTTGTGTCGCTGCTGTCTTCCACAGTAACTGACACAACATGTACTGGTGATGTTATTTAATAAAATACGGATCAGTAAACTGTTCTTGAACCGGTAACATACAAGACATAGTCGACACTACATCAGTGCAGCGTAGTGTTACTAATAAATACCCGCAGTTGAGAAGCAGTGTGAGGGTTGTGTATTGGTTTCCTGTCTCACTTAATGAAAAATTCATTATTTATCTTCACGTTTTCTAAGAGCGTCACACTCTTGATACTGTGGATCGCGGAATACTAAATTGACTATTTATTTTCAAAATTGCGTCTAGCTCCAAGTATTATTCCGCGTTCAAAACCTTTTAATTCCCGACGTGCTGTCATAATCCCGTTGGAAGACTTCTCGTGTCCATCACATGAGTAAAAATGACAGCTTCAGCAGTGCACTGCCCTTTTATACCTTGTGTACCCCATAATACCGCCATCTGAAGTTTAATTAAGCCTGTAGTCGACTTATGGTTAAGTAGATTCGTCCCGGCCCCTTCCTTCAGTCTGGCATCTTACTCGATCTTCTCCACCATGATTGTAAAGACAGGGTCGAATCACGACTGTACTAGGAGATGAATTTAATGCTTTAGGCACAGTAAGGCAGGGAGTAGGAAAGTGGGTACTCGCTTACTAGCCACACAGCTGGGAAAGCACTTTTACCTTTTCACAATTTCTTAAACGCAGAGTTCGGTACTGCTGTCATAAATCCATTGACTGTACACTCTCATTATAAAGGAACACGATCAGTTTCAGAAATATTGCCTATACGCGTTCCCATTGTGCGACAGGCATTGACAGCCCATATTTTGCATTTCGGGTAAATCGCTTCTTTAATCACGACTGGAGTGAAGACTGATACTAGTACAGTGTGCAGCACGTGCTACACGTCTTCCTCGGTGAGCCCACGTGGCCACGTGGTCTGTCTGTATTGAGAGCTGCGGCGCCGGAAAGTCGCGGCGCCGCCCCTGGTGTTGGAGGCCGAGGTGGGATCCCGCGCCGGCTTTATGGCTGCCTTTACTGCTCCTGCAACTGCTGCGTCACGGCGTTGACGTCAGCAGCGTGGTGCCAGCGGTAGCTGCCGATAGCTGTCACCATTTCTGCCACTGGAACTAACAGTGCACCTCCTCTATCACAACGAACCTGATGCAGTGCTTCATTTATGGCAGGCAAATATAGTTACATTGTTTCTGAACAAGAATGGCATATAGCAAGTATCAAAATCTCTTTAAACACTTGTGGAATTCATGGCGGCATATTCCGTCTTTGCAAAAAACTGAAAATAAGTTTTTTTTTGCCATACGCGTTTCGCTTTTTTTATTTATAAATCATCGTTTATGGGCTGTAATACATGTTTGTTTCTACAGGGTGAAAAGTACTTAAACCGACAAACTCTGGGAGGTTGTAGGGGTATCAAAACAAATATTTTTCCCTAATGTCATTTTTCCTATGACGATTATTTAAACCGGTGGAGGCTGTATTACGCTCTTCAGTTGTTAGAGGCCGTATTACGATCTTCAGTTGTTAGAGTTTGTATTATGCTCTTCAGTTGTAAGCAACTGCTGTCCACCAGTGTAGCAGTTCATCGTCTCTGTCCACTAATGGAGCGATACACCTGGACGAGATGCACAGCGGGTACATCATCAAAAATGGTTCCAATGGTTCTGAGCACTATGGGAATTAACATCTGAGGTCATCAGTATCCTAGAACGTAGAACTACTTAAATCTAACTAACCTAAGGACATCACACACATCCATGCCCGAGGCAGGATTTGAACCTACGACCGGAGCGGTCGCGCGGTTCCAGACTGAAGTGCGTGGAACCGCTCGGCCACACCGGCCGGCGGTGTATCATCAACAATATCCTAATCGCCGTACCCCGCATCATGCGACCTTTGCTGCTGTGTACCAACGTCTGCGCGAGACCGGGTCATTTAGCAGGTTACCAGAAGAGAGAATGCTGCAATTTGAGGAAGTTGTCTTGTAGCATGTGGAGCGGGATCCTTCAATCAGGACTCGTGCAATTGCACGTAACATGGGGACGAATCAGACGAATGTAAGAACAGTCCTTCGAGAGCAATTGTTACGTCCATTTCACTTACAGCGTGTCGACAGCCTGGAAGCAGTTGATTATCCACTCAGAGCACAGTTTTCGCAGTGGTACCTGGAACAGTGTGAAATGCATCCTACATTTCCATCCTTTGCGTTGTTTACCGATGAAGGAACGTTCGGGCGTGATGGAGTTTTCAACATGCACAATTCGCATCTTTGATATGAGTATAACCCACATGCCGCAGTTACTAGCACTCAGCAAGTGCAGTTCTTCGTTAATGTGTGGGTCGGTGTTATTTGTTTAATTGGGCCGTATCTGCTACCTAGGCCATTAAATGGCAGGCAATATTATAAGGTTCTCGCCAGAGCATTGCCAGAATTTCTGGAAGACCTCCCGCTCCCTACAAGACAACGCATGTGGTTCCAACATGACGGGGCGCCGGCACATTTCAGTCGTCGTGGACCGACGGTTCCCAGACACGTGGATTGGCAGAGATAGTCCTGTACCATGGCCTGCTCGATCCCCAGATATGTCCCCTCTGGACTTTTTTGTGTAGGGAGAGATGCGCAACCTTGTTCACGCAACTATCTGGTTGCCCGGATAGTAGCAACAGCAGGAACAATTCAGGATACTCTTGGAGTTTTTGACCGTGTCAGACAGAACATGATGCGATGGTGTAACCTTTGTTTACTTGTCAATGGAGGCATTTTTGAAAATCTACTGTAACTGAAATTGGTTTGTATTAATGTGTTGTCTCTTGGTCATAAAAAAATGGAAAAGTGTTGTTGGTTTAATTAATTTGTCGCCAGAGAAATCTTCCTCTACCTGTTTAAATACTCCTCATAGGCAAAAATGACATTAGAGAAAAATATTTGTTTTGTTGTCTCCTACAACCTCCCAGAGTTTGTCGGTTTAAATACTTTTCACCCTGTACATACACAGAGTGCACATTAATAAAGACGACAAACTGCAGGGACGGATTCCTGACTGCATATGGAGGAAAAAGAGGTCCTACGAACATGTGTCTGGAAATGCATCGTTGCCACGGTAGATGGCGCTGTAGAATGACAGTTCCTCTGAGCATGTGCCGTGTGTTCCTTGTGTGTTGCGGGCTGTGTGACTGACGCAGCGTGCTGTGAGCTGCAGAATGGTCCGGTATTCATATCGGGAACAGGCCGAGAAGGTATTTGTGTACGGACAGGCAGATGGAAACAGTAGAGAGGCAGCGCGGCTGTGACAAAACAAGTACCCTGAGACACCGGCCACACCACATAACATCCCAAGCCCTTTTTGGGCGTTATTGTGATCATGTGTCCTTTCAGACAGACGATTGTGGAGAGGGAAGCGGTGGACTCTGCCAGATTTGGAGGACCGGATTCTACAAATTATTGAGACGAAGTACAAGCTCCAGGCAAGTAGCCCGGCAATATTTTGTAAGCAAAACTACGATTATGTGTGTCCTGCATCATAATTGCTTCTATACAATCACATTCCATCGTACCGCTTTTCTATGGCCATGGCCGTCTCAGACAGAATTGCTAAGTCATTTGCAAACCTCAAAATTTTTATTTCTTATCCCTGAATTCTATTTCCCTTTCAATTTTTTCCTTCGTTTCCTTCACAGCTTTCTACACCGAGGATAAGTTGTAACACTGTTTCACTCATTGCTCAGCTACTACTCGTCTTTGATGCAGTCTTGTTTGTATACAAATTGTAGGGAATCTTTCGTCATCTGTATTTTATCCTTACTACATTCAGAGCTTGAAAGAGTTTAGTCTAGTTAACATTTTCTAACTCTTCATTAATGTTATTAACGTAGGTTTAATTTTCTTCATTGCCAGGTAAGCCGTGGGGTCAGTGTTGCCTCCCATGCTCCTACATTTCTCAGGAACGCAAAATGATATTCCCTGCAGTCAGTTCTACCAGTCTCTACATTCGAGGGTGGTATGATAAGACCGGTAAATTTGCATAAAAGAATGGAACATGTTTATTGCACCTTCACGGTTGGTATGCTTGATTTTTCCAAGGATCATATAAGGAATTTCAACAATGTACAATGTACACTCGACAGCAAAAAAAGTGGGTCACCCCTGAATTCCAACGTGTAGGTTGCACCTGAATGCATGCAACCAACATAGCATATCTGTGTTGCACATAGTCGCAACCCTCCACAGTACAGTCATTGTAAGATACACAATGGATACCGCTAGAGACTACTAGAGAACACCAGTCTTTATGATAGTCCATCCAAATGTAAAGTAACACCACGATAGTACAGAAGAGATCAGACAGTCCTTAACGTTTATAAACTAAACCTAATTACAATAAGTGGCATTTCAAATGTTATGGGACAACTAGTTTTGTCACATAAATCGTTCAGTAATCCTTAAGAACAATTAAATATTTGAGACAGTATATGGATTTATAAAGTTGTATGGCAATTGGAAACAAGTTATTTGCTGTCTAAAAGGTTTATCCAACACATGCTGAACGTCGTTCAACGCTCAACGGGGAGTGGTTTCGCATCAACTTTATGAAATACTAAGCAGGTAAACGAAAACGTGATTAATGGCGGCAACCACTCTACGGAAATCCCAACATTAACAGCGAATCACAAGTAATATCATTGTTCACATTACTCATCAAAAGTTCCTTGTACACGAAGTTGTACTTTAAAACGTCTTCGTTCTGGATCCGGATGCAAACCCAGAACGTAAAGCCATTGCTAACCAAGCAAAGCTTTGTGCCTTATCGAGACTCGATCACTAGGCACAAAGAGTCGTCAAATATTGACGTTTGCACCAGTACCAGTTATCAGTTCTCAACTTGAACGTAAATGACGATAATGTTTGTACGAAAGCAGGAACCCTAACATGACAATTACCTTCTTGGTAATTAACCTCGAAAGACGTTGTATAGTGTTGCATTGTCAAGGAATAAAGGATGCACATGTTTAATACTGAAATGCAATCATGTAATGCTGAGGACAAGGATGCGAACCCAGCACCTAATCGGATTGTTGAATAAGTACATAAGATCAGAATTTAGATATCACAGTTTGTCACCAATAGTGGGGTTGGAACCTTAAATGACGACTGAAGTTGTATTGCCTGACCGGGATTCGAACCCTGCGCCTACCGCCGTCGCTGTCTAACCAGGAATAGACGAGAAATGTCCAATGTTGGTCCACCATCAGCGAGATGTGCACACGTTTAACTAGAAATAAGGTGACAAAAACGTCTGTGCTGACTGAAAGACGAACGCCGCACACATGGTTATGAAGACACGTTAATAATCAACTTCATATTCAGTAGTAGCTAGGAGTAGCATGTTTAGTAGCAAACCTTAAGGCCTTACTCATCCCTAGTAACGTGTTGCCTAATATCTGCGATATCATGATGTTAATTTACAAGTGGATTGACTGCCGTAAAGAACAATGTTCTCTAGTAGTCGTGTATCATTGAGATGTAAATGAAGTGCCTCAGCAGAAAGTAATTTCCGTCGTGCAGCACGTATTGTTTCAGAGACACTGAGTACATGTTATAAGTGCACAAAACGTGTATTATATGCTAAGTATATACTATTTTTTGGAGAAGCTGCCGCCAAACCTGTTTACTTTTACATTCCGCTAAGTTGTCGTGGTTGAATACAGGTTTTCTTATGGCTACATCTAATGCACAGGGCTTACAAGAATGTATAGTTTCCTGCGTCATGCTATTGCTAGCTATGTGACATATTTTGTGGTAGCTATGTTTAAAATGAATGCATTTTTGAAAGTATTGTTCATCAAATATTTGAATAAATCGTCAACTGTAGGTGTGCCTGCACATGTTATAGCATAATAGCTGTAGCTGCGTTGGTTTGTACTACAGACTTGGGTAGATTAGGTGTAACTTTTGATCCTTCAAGGGGTGGTCGTGGCTATGCGCCCCGGCTCGCGAGCTACGGGCTAGCCAGGCTGGCCGAGGCGAGACGCAAGTAAGCGAGCTGGCGGTGGCGTTGGTGGGCCAACAGCCCGGGACGAGCCAGCACGGCTGCGCCGCATGCCTCTGCCTCTACCGCTCCGTTTGACGTAAATATCTTTACCTCCTCTCCTGGAGTCAGTATAAGAGCGGCAAGCAGAAATACGCATCAGACTTCTGCCGTAATGGCTCACTGGGAGAGGTATATTCGAGGTAGTCAAAAAATGGTTCAAATGGCTCTGAGCACTATGGGACTTAACATCTGAGGTCAACAGTCCCCTAGAACTTGAACTACTTAGACCTAACTAACCTAAGGACATCACACACATCCATGCCCGAGGCAGGATTCGAACGTGCGACCGTGGCGGTCACGCGGTTCCAGACTGAAGCGCCTAGAACCGCTCGGCCACTCCGGCTGGCCGAGGTAGAGTCGTCGCTCTCATTGAAGAAGGAGGATGTTCCAACAGAGAAGCTGGCAGATGGTATGGCGTACCACATACCACTGCAACAAGATGGTGGAGGATCTGCCTTGAAAGAGGCACCACCAACAGGGTTCTTGGCTCAGGCAGGAAGAGAGTGATCTCGCAGCAGGAAGACAGGGACCTAGTGTCTAGGAGCAGAGAAAATCCCTTTCTGAACGCGAAGCAGTTGCGGCGGGAGACCAGCTTCCCCGGCTCTAGTGACACGATTCGCCGAATGCTGAGGGACGCTGCACTGCATGCACGACGATCTACCATGAAACATGAGCTCAGCGAAGACAACGTTTTATACCGGCTAGCATTAGCGGAGCTCCATCTGAGGGCGTCGTGGAACAACGTCATTTTCACTGATGAGAAGGTGTCTTCCACCAATAACGACGGTCCACGAATCGTTTACAGGCCGCAAGGAACTCGCCATCGACGCGAATATGTAACCACGACGAGAAGAAGTGGCCGGCTATCTGTTACCTGCTGGGGTTGGAATTCTGGGAGAGGGGCGGGAATTCTTCACAGGATAGAAGGAACTCTGGACATATTGGAAAATGTGATGCTTCCGTCAGTGCGAATGCTGTACGCAGAAGGGGACGTCACATTGGAAGAGGACCATTCTCCCATTCACAAGTCTGCATTTGTTCTGCAGCGGCTCTCCACGATTGGCGTCAACGTCATGGACTGGCCACCACGGGCGGCTGATATGAACTCCATGGAAATCATGTGGGCTGAGGTCGCCAGAACATTAACAGACAACTGGCTACGAAACCAACCAACTACTGCGGACGCTCTTTGGGACTGCGTCCTGGAAGCCTGAGGGGAAGTTGCTTCTTCGGGCTGTTACGTCCGACGGCTTATACATTCTATGCCAAGACACGTGATAGAAGTACAAAATAATCAAGGATTCTGGATAAAATATTAGAGTTCTTAAAATGTTTTGTTATGTCTTCTTTTTTGTCATTTTTCCTCATTGGAAGCTAGTGGAAGATCGCGTGGCAACAGAAAAGATACAATATGGGTTAGCTTTCCTTTTAGTTGCCCTTTTAATTCAAGTGGGTTTCTTTTGAATATACAGTTTGTTAAGTATTGTATTTTGATTTCATTTATACCCTGTCTACATACTTACAAACTAATCAGCGTAGATGGACTTCGTCACAGTAGTTTTTGTTATTTCAGATACGTCTCTCTCTTCCCCTCCATCCATGAATACACCCTCCGTCCTCCACACAATACGCCAACGATTTCATATTATGTTTACTCGCCGCGCGTGACTAGCCGAGAGGTCTAGGGTGCTGCAGTCATGGACTGTGAGGCTGGTCCCGGAGGAGGTTCGAGACCTCCCTCGGGCATGGGTGTGTATGTTTGTCCTTAGGATAATTTAGGTTAAGTAATGTGTAAGATTAGGGAGTGATGACCTTAGCAGTTAATTCCCAGAAGATTTCACACACATATGAACATTTATGTTCACTGTCCGTCCCCGGTAGCTGAGTGGTCAGCGTGACAGACTGTCAATCCTAAGGGTCCGGGATCGATTCCCGGCTGGATTGGAGATTTTCTCCGTTCAGGGACTGGGTGTTGTGTTGTCCTAATCATCGTCATTTCATCCCCATCGACGCGCAGGTCGCCGAAGTGGCGTCAAATCGAAAGACCTGCACCAGGCGAACGGTCTACCCGACGGGAGGCCCTAGCCACACGACATTTCATTTCATGTATGTTTACTCGTTGTTAATATCTCCCACACACTCTCTCTCTCTGACACTATCGCTGCAAGTACCCTTCTATTACACTCCCCCAAAACTTTGTAAACAAATCTAGCGGTTTCCAATGACGCTAGATTTTCTCTTTTAATTGCTGCTGTCTTTACTCTCTTATCATTCCTCTCACCACCTATGAAACCGTATTCTTTGATCTCTCCTTCCCTATAACCCATTCTTCGTTCTGAGAACAGTCCTTCCATATCTCTCGGTCCTAAGATAAAACGAACTGTCGCACATATCTAAGTAAGCAATACTTTGCAAGCATTTCACGCTTATATTTCGCTCTTCTGCACTTCTATCCATTCCCAGATCCCGCCCTCCTTCCTGTTACGCGTCCCTTGACATCTGCATCTACATATAAATGAATACTCTGCAATTCATAGTTATGTGCTTGGCAGGAGGTTCTGTGATCTGGTGGATTAATCTTGTATTGATGTGTAAGACGTGTAGGTTCACATCTCACGTAGGCGTAGATTTCTAACACACACAGGTAGCTCTCCTTCACCTCTAGTAACGCCAAGTGCAGAACGCCAGTAAGCTCCGTAGTTCAATGTCCGCAGTAAAGATAACATCCCTTCGCTGCAGACTGTGCATTCGTTTGAGCTGCGACAGATGGAGAAACCCCGTAAGGCAGAGACTCTGTCACCAGCAAGTCGTCGTAAACTAGAAAACATATTTCATTTAATGAACCAATGACCATGTAAGTTCACAAGGCTCTTACTTTATTTGAAACTGAGGCGTTGAAAATTATGGTGCTGGACTGGAATTAGAATTCGATTTCACTGTGTTCTCGAAGATTGGAAACTCTTCTAGGCGTCCTCCAAAGGCACCTATCTGGTTTCGAATCCTGATCAGCAAAAAATATTCATAATTTCATTTCAAGCCCTATCACGTGCACACCAGCCTGCTAGTGAAAATTAACCTGCATTTTTAATGTCTGTTCATGGGTTGCCAACAATTTCTGGTCAAACACGCACACATCCTACTGTTGGTGAGTAAGCAATTGATACTTAAGCTGTATTCGTGGACGATAAAGAAGAACGATAGGAGTGCGGTTCGATTGTCGCTCAGGCACAAAAATTTGTATCCTTACTTTAGATTCAAACACGTAGCAGCTGGTAAGAAAAACCGATACGTAACGTTTGATTTTACTAACAATCCGATTACGTGTTGGGTTCGTATCTCTGTCACACAACTTCACATCATGAGCTTCATCTTAAAATGCATACACACTTTGTTACTTCTGAACTGAGTTATATCAGACATCTTTCATGGTTGGTTAACAGGGATGAAAGGGTCTTGATAGGATTCAAATGGCTCTGAGCACTATGGGACTTAACATCTATGGTCATCAGTCCCCTAGAACGTAGAATTACTTAAACCTAACTAACCTAAGGACATGACACACATCCATGCCCGAGGCAGGATTCGAACCTGCGACCGTAGCAGTCGCGCGGTTCCGGACTGAGCGCCTAGAACCGCTAGACCACCGCGGCCGGCAGGTCTTGATAGGAGTCCCGGTTTATTACAAAAACTGTCGTCTTTTATTTTCAAGTTTAGATTTGGTTACTCATATAGGCGAAAATTTCGGTACTTCGTGACTCTTCATGGATAGTCACTATTATGATATGATTAGATTAGATTAGATTAATACTTGTTCCATAGATCATGAATACCACATTTCGTAATGATGTGGAACGAGTCATTTTAATGAAAGGATTCTTTACATACCAGTATTCAATTTCTTTACAACAATTTTGTACCCTGTCTCTCTCTCTCTCTCTCTCTCTCTCTCTCTCTCTCTTTTTCTCTCTCTCTCACACACACACACATACACACACACACACACATTCTCTTTTTATTTCTATTTCTTTGTTATGCTCGAGTATCGGCGAGGCACGAAAACGTCCGTGAATGACTTTCTTAGTTTTGAGTACAATTACAAAAGAAATATAAAAACATCTATGAGAGTTACTGATTTATCATGCTTAGTAGCAATCAGCTGTGAGTATAATTAGTAACTAAGCTCCAGTCCCTAAACCTGGTTACGAAAATGCGAATCAGATGCATTACGTATTCCAGGCCATAGCAGCCGCGTCTTTGAGGCGCCAGCTATGGTCACTTCCCAGCCCGCTGTAGGATCATATCGGTTCGTCTTCTTCCTGCTGGTAATGTAACTGAAATTTGGCAACAGCGCAAGGTATGTGTGGCAACTCTGTTATCGACGAGTTACTTCCTGGAGCGCATGGAATTAAGCCTCAAAGTTCACTTGATTTCTCGTGTCATTTCCAATGAATAACCTGAGTTGTTACCGCTTGAGGTGTAAGAGAGGATTGTAAATTTACGGTTTTCAGCCCAGCAAAGTCATTTAACGTGACAATCGCAACTAATCTAGTCCTGTAAATAGCGGTTTACGAGTTCTAGCCACTATTGGCCTGGTAAGAGGATGGAGCGAACCGTATATATCCGTTAGCTCTGTGTTGACGTGCTGACCTGTGGAAACGCGAATGTTATGGTTCGTGATTGCAGCCTCGCTGAATGTAGCCTTTTTATCCCTTCTATGTAAGAGCTACGAGCAGTCAGATCAAACATCAATAGGCAAATCGTAAGAAAATACTTTCAGCTCATAGTGCAATGGTGAAAAACTTACAATGCTGCACAACAGATAACACCTCTTTCCGCTGTTGACAAGCAAATTTTGGGTTTCTAGGAATACGCAAGTTTATTTATGAAATGCCACGTTTGCATACCTGTTGAGTATGACACAGCATACCATTTAAACACAGACCCAATCGAAATCTAAGTGAGTAGTATTTTACAAATTCGTGCCGATAGAGGCACGCTTGTGTACAGATACTCAGTTTTATTAAAACAGACTTTCGTCGTAAGGTTATCGTTGGTAGTTTTATTTCTTTTCTTACAATACAGTGCACAGTTTTCGTAAGGTTTCTTTTAGTGTTGTTAAAACAATACTGCCGGCCGGAGTGGCCGTGCGGTTCTAGGCGCTACAGTCTGGAGCCGAGCGGCCGCTACGGTCGCAGGTTCGAATCCTGCCTCGGGCATGGATGTGTGTGATGTCCGTAGGTTAGTTAGGTTTAATTAGTTCTAAGTTCTAGGCGACTGATGACCTCAGACGTTAAGTCGCATAGTGCTCAGAGCCATTTGAACCAAAACAATACTAAACATGAGAGAGAGAGAGAAATTAATCATCAACGATATATGCAAATTCTCTGATGCTATCTATAACAGTCTGACAATGCACATGCAGTTTATTAATTACATGCAAGTAGAAAACTTGTTCTGAGTTAAGGCTGTCAAACAAGGTTTGAAGAAAAATAAAATGACACTACCAGACGACAGCTAATGCAGAAAATACTTTTCTGACTATTTTGGCATGATGCACTCTCCTCATACATAATACAAAAGCTTCGAGACGCATCTGCTGCCTGGCCGTCTATTAAACCTGAAAAGAACAAAATGACGCAGATGTTAGGCTTTTTTCCACATGTGACTATTTTGGGTTGAGAAGTGGAGATAATTATGTTTAAAGTTCCATTAAAATGATAACTTCAGCAGACAGCTGAATTGCGTTTAAAAAAAATGTAGTAGCGAATGTAACAGAACACACGACGTCTTATCAACAGTGCGCGATGCTTACCGTTACGCTACTAGCTGTGACGTAGCTACAGCACCTCTGGAAGTGAACAACAGTTCCTCCAGAACTTCGGCATTCCACAGTGCTGTGAGATAATGCATATGGCCGGATGTAGACTTCTGAGAGACAGACAGTTACAGCATTTCTTTTGCACTGCACGATGGTTTCAATAAACAGATAGCGCAATAGAGTAGCTCAAATGGAAAGGAACACTTTCTATTTAAATTTCTGCATCCTGCACTGTTGGCAGTTCTGTGTAGGTGGCAGTTACGTTATTTTATTTCAGTGATTACAAATAGAGTCGAATGTATGCACTGGGTAGCCAAGGTAGCTAGTTCAAATGGTTCAAATGTCTCTGAGCACTATGGTACTTAACTACTGAGGTCATCAGTCCCCTAGAACTTAGAACTACTTAAACCTAACTAACCTAAGGACATCACACACATCCATGCCCGAGGCAGGATTCGAACCTGCGACCGTGGCGGTCACGCGGTCCCAAACTGACGCGCTTAGAACCGCTCGGCCACACCGGCCAGCGGTAGCTAGTTCATGGCGATTCTGTCTACCAAGTAAATGAACGTACTGAACATCCTGCAAACCACTACAGGGAGCCTGTGTATCAGAATTCTCATCTTGTGTTCCGCAACGCTGTTGTGATAGAGAAATGCGTCGTAGAAAAGAGGGTTTGGTTGTCTGTTGGACTGATGATACTTTAATATGATGTTGGTCTCGGTTCGATTCCAACTTTTGCCAATATTTTTTGGTAGAGAGGCAGATTCTATTCTCTTCTGGCTACGCCAAGTGAAGAAGGTCTGAAAATCACATTAAACATGATATTCCTTCTCTACCAAGTAGACGTTAAGGGGAACCACAATAAAGTAAGGAGTGGCGACATGTAGAAACTCTATCACCAGTAACCTTTCTTATACTAGTTATTTATTTCTAGTGACGAAACAAACCCTGTGTATCGGTCACAGGACACGTATTCCATCTTTTATTTGAGCTTCTGTATGTCGATAAAATTGGTTCTGAACTGGGAATGCAACTCAGACCGCCCTTAACGCGGAATTTGATCCCTTCCTGACAATACAGGTCGACTACAACTTGTTGTTTGTTCAAAACTGCAGATTCCTCAACATCTCCACATATTGCACATGAATGGATTGGAATCCTGGCCCATCACTAAACTTTTCACTATGTATTATCAGGCTCTAGCATGAGAACACCTATCTGCTGGTGGATAATAATTTTTATTTTTAATGCATTTCCATTCGCTGTCAACACTAACGATTTCTGACGTTTTTGACTCCCAGTTAGACAGAACTATTTGCGAGATCACTGTAAGTTCAAGTATGTTATTCCGAGCTGCTGGTGGAGAAAAATTCGGTAGCTGACCTCTCTTTGTGTGTAGTCAACAGCGATATGTGTGGGGTTCGATTCCTAGTCAGCACTGAGCTCTTTGTCATATTATTTCTAGTTCAAACATGCTCACATGTCGCTGCTGGTGTAACAAACCCATACCTTTCGTTCCTTTTCTCTAGAATATAACACCGATATGTGCCGGGTTGGAGTCCTGGGAGTGAAAAAATTAATTTTTCGTCCCGACATTTCAGTTAATACATCTAGCTACTGCCGATAAAATCCGATATGTCATAGTTGATTGTGCTTCGATAACAATCCGATTAGGTTCTGGGTTCGAATCCCTGTCCAACACAAAGCTTTACCTCACTGCATTTCAAGTAAGTTACTTGTGAAGTAGCAGTATTTAACATCTCTCGTGGTTCGTTAACAGGGACAATAGATGCTGGTTAGAATTTCGCGACCGTTAAAAATGTTTTCGTTATGTAATTTAAAGTTGATATTTGTTAACTGATACTGTCTAAAATCGAGGTATATCACTCTCTTTATGCCGAGTCAGGAATGACTGTTAATTTCCGTCAGTCACGAAATCTTAGTTTGCATGACCTGGGTTTGAATCCATATGCAGAACGAGGCGGTTCGTCGTGTCATTTGCAGATCATACATATTCTCAACTAGCTGCTCGTGAATAACGTAAATTTTTAATGACATTTTGTGATAAATAACAAGTATGGTATGTTACTTTGAAGAGGAAATCATGAATACGACGAACTTACTACGTGCATTACCTATCTGACGTAATAATGAGAGTGCTAACATTTCTGGTATGTCACTTATTGCAATAAATGCGAGCTTACAAGCCTTAAGGACAGTCTTATCTGTGATGAGGTGTTCCCTGATATTTTTAGTATCGTGGTATTACTTTACATCCTGAGTTATTGAGATACAGTGCAGTGTTTTCTAGTGGTGACTTGTTGGAACCATTTTCAATAGTGAAACGACTGTATCAAGGAGCGATTAGAGGACCTGCTAGACAGCTGAGTTATGTGGGTTGCATTGGACTCAGGATAAATGCAATCCAGGTCCTTCGGATACTTTTGAGCATGACTGTACTTCGTTAACAATCCGATTAGGTGCTGGGTTCGCATCTCTGTCAGAAGCTTTATATGATGGCATTTCAATTTTAAACATGAGCATACCTCGTTCCTTGTGAATGACACCATATTAAACGTCGTTGGGGGTAGTTCCCAGGACGGTAACTGTCATGACAGGATTCCCAGTTCAGTACAAAAATTTTCGCCATTTATTTTCAGGATCAGAATTGATATTTGATACTGGTGTAAACGTCTATACATCACGTCTCTTTATGGCTAGTGATCCTGTCTCAATAAGGCACAAACAAAGCTTAGCTTGGTTAGCAATGGCTATAGGTGCTGGGTTTGAATCCAGGTCCAGAACGACAACGTTGGTCATGTCATTTAAAGTTCAAATTTGTGTACACGTAGCTGTTGATGTGTTACGAGAACAATTACAACACTGGTGATTCGCTGTTAATGTTGAGATTTCCTTAGAGTGCTTGTTGCCGTTAATCGCGTTTTTCTACTGGTTCGTCCAATATCCAGTTTCCAGAGCCACTCGCCATTGAACGACCTTCAGCACGTGGATGGAAAACCTTTTAGAGAGCGAAAAACTTTTTTCCAATTGCTGTACAGCTTTGTAAGTCCATATATTGTCTCAAGTATTTAATTTTGACTAAGGATTACTGTACGATATATGTAAAATAATCCGTTTTCTCATAACTTTTGGAATGTCACTTGTTGTAATTAAGGTTAGTTTACGAGTGTTATGGGGTGTCTCATCGCTAAAAACGCGTTTTCTAATATGTTTTGTATGACGATATTAGTTGACGCTTAGACTGACTGCCATAAAGACCTTTGGTCTCTTAGTAGTCTCTTGCGGTACCCATTGTGTGTAGTCAAACGACTGTACCCCACAGGGTTTTGGTGTTTAGAGGACCTGCAACACAGCTACGTTATGTTGGTTGTATTCAGCAGTCAAGTGTACAGTTCCATGTTTGCAGCCATCGGGATTGGTTAGTGTGTCGACTGCGACTGAAAATGGAGAAAAGCCAGTTTTCAGCTGTTACTAAACATTTTAATTCGAAAGGTTAGACAGCCGCACAGATAAAAAAGAATTGTATGAACTTCATGCGGATTCTGCACCATCATTAAAGAAAATTTACTTTTGGGTTAATGAATTTAAATGTGGTCGGACAAGCACTGAATTTAAAGCACACTCCAGTCGTCCAATGCAGGTTATCACAAAAGAAACCATTAACAAAATTCATGATATGTTCATGCAGGACAGCCCAATTAAAAATTTGTGAGGTTGCTGAGGCTATAGGCATCTCAATTGAATGAGTGCATAATATCCTGCACGAAGAATTGGCTATGAAAACGCTGTGTGCGAGATGGGTGACACCATTTCTCACAGTCGAGCAAAATCATATCCTACACAACTTTTCAACATAATGTCTGGTGACGTTTAATTACAATCCACAAGACTTTTTGCGCCAGTCTTGACTGCCGATGAAACCTTGATTTATCATTACACTCCAGAGTCGAAACGGCAGTCAAAACAGTGGACAAAGACTGGTGAAAGTGCACCGAAGAAGGCAAAGACCATTTTGTCACATGGTAAGGCTGTTTTGGGATTCCCAAGGAATAGTCCTCATAGATTACTCGAAAAAAGGCAGAATCCTAACTACATCTGTATTCATTGTTGGATATTTTGGGACGTACATTGGCTAAAAGAGACCAAGGCTGGTAGAAAAAAGTGCTCTTTCACCAGAAAAATTAAACATCGCACACGTCAGCGATAACATTGGCGTAAGCACATGAACTGAGCTTTGAATTAGCTCCTAATACCCCAGAATTAGTCCCAAGTGACTTCTTCCCGTTCTCTAACGTGAAATTTGGGCTGGCAGGAAAGAAGTTTTCATCAGATGAGGGAGTAACAGCTGCAGCCCGTGAGTGTCACGCAGAGTGTGAGAAAACGGATTTCTCCGATTGGATGAAGAAACTGGAGGGTCGCTTGTTCAAGGGTATATCCCTCGAAGGAGACTACATCTAGGAGAAAGGCGAGTTGTTTACGAAACAAACATTTCTTCTTGCTTTTTTTTACCAGACATATCAAATCAACCAACTTATTATTATCAGTATTTTGCAGCAAAGAGTTATTAAACTTATAATCCGGTGATATTAACACCTTTCATTACCTGCCTTCTTTGGAAATGGACTTAATAGCTACATTCCTTTTGAAGCCTGAGGGTATTACACCTATCTCGCATATTTTACGCTCCAGGTGGAATAGTTTGGTAGTGGTTGGCTCTTCCAAGGATCTCAGTAATAGTGACGGAATGTCGTCTACTCCATGGAACTTGTTTCGATTTATGTCTCTCCCTGCTCTGTCTAATTCATCTCGGAGCATCGTATCTCCCACAGCAAGCTTGTATACACACGCTAAATGCTAAAAAAGACAAAAACATGTGAAGGATGCAAATAATTTAGCCATCCGAATAAGACATCGTAGGGACGTCTCTGGCTGCAGAAACACGTCCTAGGTGCTGCTTCGTGCGTTTTTCTTAGCGGAAGAGCGGTCTACCGTGTCGTGCTTTCTGTCATTATCCCGGCCCAAGAGGCGCTGGTTCACCAAGTTTCCTCGCTGAATTCTCAGGCCCGATCAATGCTCGATACTGTCCGATAGTGTAGAAGAAGAACTTTGAAACTCCAGGATGGCTTCGAGGCGGTTGCCGTCACGAACGACGCCGCTCACCGGAGCAGAAAAATAGCCAAAGTTTAAGCCTGTCGTGTTTTGAGAAACTAAGAGGATTGTGCACTTTCGAAACAATCGGTTGAAGCTGTTCCGCTCAAGTTTAACAGCCTGTCTTATTTTCAACATTTATCACGTTGCATCATTCAGACATTTCAGCAAGGCGCACATGATACTCTTCTTTAGGTATCTACTTTAGACTAGTAAAAGGTACAATTTGTCACCAATAATGGTGACTGCGAAAAGTGAAACATATTATGAATTTTTATCGTTCTGAAGTTAGAATGGTTTCATTCACTAGATTTATATCATTACCCCATACA
Organism: Schistocerca serialis cubense; assembly: GCF_023864345.2. Classification (NCBI taxonomy): domain Eukaryota; kingdom Metazoa; phylum Arthropoda; class Insecta; order Orthoptera; family Acrididae; genus Schistocerca; species Schistocerca serialis. Next base: position 796,792,155 of record NC_064642.1, on the reverse strand, counting down.
GAGCTTTTATCTAATAATTTCATTGTAATAATATTTTGACTGCAATACACCCTTTGAAAGTCTGATGGCTGCAAGTACAAAATATAGGGAGCGAAAGGTTATCTGAAACTTGAACAGAAGGGAGACTGCAATTACACAATACTTGAAAAACATGAAACGAAAGAAACAGCTGAGAACGGAGTGAGAAAGTGCCGTAGGCTATCCCACCGAAGTGTTCACTGAGCACTCACTAATGGAAGGAAATAGAAATTTAGAAACTAAATTAAAGCACAGTGTGAAGTAGTTAAATCTTCGACGTTAGCCAAGAGCATATTAATTCCGTCACAAACGACAAAAGATTTAGAAGAGTGAGTGAATGAAATTGACAGTTTAAAAGATGATGTAAGGTGCACGTTAACAAAGGTAAAAAAAAGGATAAAATAATGTTGTAGAATTACATCAGTTAATTACGAAAGAATTGTATTTTAAACTGAGACATCTGGACGCTATTACAAGGTCGAAATACTGAATACGTACGCGTGCCCAATAGCCACAATTGCTCAACTCTCTATTACAAACAGTTGGAACAGAAACACGAAGTTTTTGAAACTGTGCTGTATCCGAAGAATAAAACAACTTGTTTTTCGTTTGGATAGTAAAAAAAAAATTAAAAGAAAAGATTACTCTTGTGAACAGACCACCCAAGAAACTGTATTTAACTAAAGTAATGTATAAACGTATACCCATTGTAACGACTGTTTCATACGACCGCTAGAGATCAAGGTGGCTTAGGGGTGGTGATATTTGACCTGTATTCTGTAGGAGGTCTGATTACCCATATGTAGTTTGAAAGGGTCCTGTAGCCACCTTTCATAAGTCCGGTTGCCCATTTTCATTACCATTTCTCTTTCTTCTCCTTGTTTCTCTATTCTCTTTACTCTCATAGTAGTGTGATTGAATGAATGTGGTTGTGTGTCACGTTGCTAGACGGTGGCGTAGTCTGCTGCAGAAAGTCTGCGATAGTCGTACAGATTCAGCAGCAGTTGCACAGAATAGCCAACTCTCGTAGTGGTCAAGTCGGCAAAGAGGTTTCCGCTACTTGTGAGAAATCCACCTGCGTTAGGTTGGTGGCGGAAATGGCATCTTGGGGTTTTCCGGTCCACGCGGAGCGTGGAAGAGGCTGGAGAAGCGGGAGGCAGTCTGCCGCCGGTACGGGAAGCGTCCACAGCTGTGCTCCAGTCGAAGAAGGGTGAGCTAGACTGACGGCGTGGCGCGTTGTTACTTGGCGAGGGGAGAGCTGTTAGCCTTTGGTCTCGCTTTTCAAATCTGGAAGATTGCTTTGCCTTGTCGCAGCAAGGAATGCAAAACTTTGGCAGATTTTTTTTTTAGCAAATTTCTGTAGCAGACTTGGATCCGCCGGAAGAGCACCACACAAAGGTGTCGATAAGAAGTGAGCATTCGCTTCTGTATGAATGTCTGTTTGCCTTCAGCTGTGCCTGTATAAGCTTTCACCTTTCTAAATATTTAGAGCCTTGCCTTCTCGTAAATTTTCCTTACTTTCCGTGTCTTTCGTCCGTGGGGAGCCAACCACGTGGTAGAACATTATAGTTGTTGGGTTACCGGCATCACTAACTGTCCGATCGCATGTTTGTTTTAGAAAATGTTAACATGATTGTGTGATGTGATATTGTTGGAATTTGGCACTATACCTAGAAATTGTGCCTCCACAAACCACGTGTTATCAGGAATCGTGTACATGCCTCACATCCTTAGTTTAGGAATAAATGATTTTACCTACAATTTTCTCTTGTGTTCCGAGATTACGTTTTTGCGCCTAAGCCACTCACCTCGTAGCTTTCCCATTAGCACATCCAATGCGTTTCCTTATGCACAGGTCCAGTGATTAGTCTCCTCTCGTATTTTATAACAAATGCTTTAGATTAAGTCATATTTTCAGGTGTGTTGCTGGGAGCTGATGTTATGCAGTGTTCATGCATTTTCTATTTTATTTTAAATGTTTGATTGTCGTGAACAGCGCACGGGCAATACTATTAATTACATCGTATTCGCTGTGAGCGACCTCACAACGTATGCATTTTTGTGAGTTTTTGGTCTGTGATCAAATTAATTTATTTTCCGACTCGACCAAATCTTTGATTAGTTGTATGGTTTGAGTCGGTGGCGACCCTACTCTTCTCACGTTGATTTCATAAGCAATAAGTATTTCCATTCCCAGTAATAAGGAATAACCCATAGTAACGTGGTTAGTTACAAGTTATTCTGTGGCTCCTTAACTGACCTCAGGTGTAAGCTGAGATAAATCTTCCGTACAAACCAGAGCAGACTCCCTGTCCGTAAATATGTCGATCGTCTCTAATGACTTCTAGGACCACTGGAGGTTATATGTGATACTGAGTTTTACTTCTTACTTGGCGTTACCGGAAGGATTACCTGTTAATATTGATGGTTTCTAGTAAAGCACTTTCTAAATCACCGTCACGCTTGTAATATATTGATTATTCCTTGCTACTGTAGTGTTATCTTGAAGCTGTGAGAAAGGAGGAAAGGCGCTCCAAGGTGCTGAAGTAGAGACGATGGTGAGGGCAGACGAATCTAGGAGAGATAGTGTTACACTAAGAAAAGCGTAAGGGAAGAGCCTTGCGAAAATGCAGACACCCCCAGACGCGGTCCCAGGGCGCTAGTTACTCTTCGAGTAATTAACATGTAACTTCATATGTTGTCTAGACGCTGTGGTAGGTTGCCACCGTAGAACTTTGTAACCAACAGGCACGTATTAGCGTATAAAGCCAGCTTGATACCAGCCCTGAGAACAGCAACGTCAGTAGGCTCACAAGGGTTAGAAAGAGAGCGACAACGCCAAAAAACTGTTCACCTAGCAGTCCCTACTCCGGGGAGCCCTAGGGGCGGTGCTAAATGACGTATAACAATAATGTTGCAAGCCTTATTTGGCAGAGCAGTTACGTTTAGCTTTCAGCTGAACAAAGTTGATACCAAATACAGACTTAGTTAGTGCTACTGCATTAACATCCCCGCCTTAGGAGCAGTAGAGGGAACCTAACTAAACGGTGATTGTCAGGCACCTGCAAGTGACCTACGGGACTGGCTGGGTGGCTTTAAGTGGGAAAAACAGTGCCCCGACGCGACTCTTTAAAACCCCTAGATTCCACATTTAGGCGGAGTTCTCAGTGAGACAATCTGGGCGCCGAATCCGTCGACTCCAGCCTCGGTCCAGCTCCACGTAAGTTTGCTCTCTCTCTCTTGGAGTGCCTCAGTGAACAGTGTCACATTCAGTGTGTTTTGTTTTGCAACTATGTTGTTGCCTTAAGATGCTGCTAGTGTTTGCTACTGTGGTTAGTCTCCACTCCAGGGACTTCTGCAGTGGCTTCTGTTGTAACAATGTTATTCATGCTTTTTCTAACCCTAGAACTAGCCTCCAGTGTATTAGTTAGTCCTGTCTGGAATAAACAACTATTTCAAAACCATGTTGTCCGATAGTCTCCACAGCGAGTTCCCTACCAAGTCTCACAACCTGCATTTCTAGTAAATGCCTGTACCAGTGTTGGCTCAGATAGAAGAAAACAATCAAATGCCTTCACTGTGTATTGTCCTTATGCCTTCTGCTCTGTACCGGTCGGGAGCGCAGACTGACCAGTAACACCTTTTCTCCCTGTGCCACCTGTGTCAGGACACGACACGCTGTTAAAGATGTTTAAAAGCGAGCTTCCTCATTTTATTGATGATAAACCTTAATCTACATGCACTGTAATTATTTCCGTACATATTCACAGTCCTGAAAATCACACACCCCACCAATTACCACAATGACGACTCCTTGATGCCTCAGGATTACTCCTATCACCCAACCCTTATTTTAGGTAAGTGGTAGTGTAAGTTTCTTTCTCCAGATTGGAGTAAGTAGTCTTTCATTAATTATGCCGTGTACCATTCTAATCTTCAGCATTATTCTGCAGTGTCTCATTAACAAAGCTGTTATTGTGTCGTGTGAACTGCGTATCGTCCACGTTTTCCCGTCGTACAAAACAATAGTAGGTAAGTTCAGCTTTGAGGGAAGCAAACGAAGTGACTACGTCCCCGACAAAGACAATATAAAACGCAGTGCGGCAATAGCAAGATAAACATTCCCGAAAAAAAGAAAAAAGAAATTTAGTACCATCTGTCTATACATATAAAGAAGAGTTTCCGTTTTTTTTTGTCCATACAAATCTACAATTTCATTCAGATCTGTCGTGGTAAACTGACTGTAATTCCTATCACACCAATAAATTATAGTGGCGACTCCAGTCTTGCAGTCTTGGAGTTACTTCCAGGAGGTGTCACTAGTTTGCGGAACGAGCGGAAGCTCGAGAATTTGACAGAATATGGTCGCAAACTCTTATTTACTGATTATCTACTGTTGTTACATATGAAACGGAACAAGACTGGCCGTGAAGAAGCTACTGCCCAACATAATAGAGGCCACCATGATCACGGGGTACGCCGCAGGCGAAGACGTATTCATTCCTCGCATTCCGTTGATTCCCAATGTTTTAAATATGCCTGTCTACCTAAAGCTATTGCAGTTTCCCATACGGCTTGCCTTTGCTACATATATCAGCAGAGCACAGGGTCAGTCTCTGTGAATGGGGGATATTAAAGGTGCCGGGCAAAACCGGGCACTGCAGTTAGTCGAATACAAATTTCAAGTTTTCGAAGTATTTTCCGACAGTATTTTTCTGGAATGTAGTGTCGTATGGAAGTGAAACGTATAGGATGAACTATACAAGTGAAAATAGATAGGAGTTTTTTAAATATGTTACTACAGAAAAAAGCGGAAGTTTGTTAGATGAGCTTATCGGAAAGTCAATAAGGATAAACTGAGTCGAACTGTGGAAGAAGAAATTTAAGTTATGCAGAGGTAACGAGACTTACGCATTGTGGACTGATACGGAGACCTGTATCAAACCAGTCTAAGGACCGAAGACAAACACCACAACAATTATTATTCAGAGACACATGATAATTTTCTTTAAATAACAAACAACATCCATGGTGGACATATTTCAGGTACGGATGTTTTACTTTGTAACTATAGTATTAGGCAGAGTGAGATGCCTACTCTGTTTACCTAAACCAGATTTCCAGAATGTTTCAGGAAACAAGTGTTCCACAGCAACAGATGAGTTTTTGTTTTTGTTTTTTGAGGATGTGATCTGACTCCTGCACGTTACAACTAAAGCAGAGGCAGCTTATGGTTTGGTTTTTGGCTTCAGGTAGCATAGGTTATTTAGGTTATTACTGATTATACATGCAAGACCTGTAGCAATTAAGAATAATACTTAAAATGAAAATGCAAGAACGTTACAAAAAGGGTACTAGCAGAGTTTTACAGATTTTTTTTAAAAAAAAAAGCGGCCCGCCACGAATTCTTCTCCTCTGCTGACCTCTTCAGCTGAGAGTAGCACCTGCAACCTACGTCCTCAATTACTTGCTGGATGTATTCAAATGTCAGTCTTCCTCTACAGTTTTTCCCTTCTACAGCTCCTTCTACTACCATGGAATTCATTCCCTGATGTCTAAACAGATGTCCTATCATACTATACCTTCACTTTGTCAGTGTTTCCCACATACTCCTTTCCTCTCCGGTTCTACTCAGAACCTCCTTCTTCCTCACCCTTACCAGTAAACCGACTTTTCAACATTCGTCTGCAGCATAATATTTCAACTTTTCAGTTCCAGTTTTCATACAGTCCATCTTTTACTATCATACCACACCATATAATGCCAGTAAAAGAGCTTATTTGTAGTTGCTTTCAAGTCACATTAGAGCCTCGGGACGCGATCAACTCGATCAAGTTATCGGCATGAGCAGACCCATGTCAGGCATTATGGCCACGGCCTTGCAAAAATGCAAAATCCCCAGAGAAGACTTACACGAATTGGGGCCATCAACTTATTCAGCCTCACAGGAAAATGTGAAGAACCAGTAGACCTTATGCGAAAATTATTGATACTTTCGATGAATTAAACAAAATGGAAAGGGAAGGGCATGAAGAAACTATGTTGTTGTTGTGGTCTTCAGTCCTGAGACTGGTTTGATGCAGCTCTCCATGCTACTCTATCCTGTGCAAGCTCCTTCATCTCCCAGTACCTACTGCAACCTACATCCTTCTGAATCTGCTTAGTGTATTCATGTCTTGGTCTCCCTCTACGATTTTTACCCTCCACGCGGCCCTCCAATACTAAATTGGTGATCCCTTGATGCCTCAGAACATGTCCTACCAACCGATCCCTTATTCTGGTCAAGTTGTGCCACAAACTTCTCTTCTCCCCAATCCTATTCAATACTTCCTCATTAGTTATGTGATCTACCCATCTAATCTTTAGGATTCTTCTGTAGCACCACATTTCGAAAGCTTCTATTCTCTTCTTATCCAAACTATTTATCGTGCATGTTTCAATTCCATACATGGCTACACTCCATACAAATACTTTCAGAAATGACTTCCTGACACTTAAATCTATACTCGATGTTAACAAATTTCTCTCCTTCAGAAACGCTTTCCTTGCCATTGCCAGTCTACATTTTATATCCTCTCTACTTCGACCATCATCAGTTATTTTGCTCCCCAAATAGCAAATCTCCTTTACTACTTTAAGTGTCTCATTTCCTAATCTAATTCCCTCAGCATCACCCGACTTAATTCAACTACATTCCATTATCCTCGTTTTGCTTTTGTTGATGTTCATCTTATATCCTCCCTTCAAGACACTGTCCATTCCATTCAACTGCTCTTCCAAGTCCTTTGCTGTCTCTGACGTAATTACAATGTCATCGGCGAGCCTCAAGGTTTTTATTTCTTCTCCAAAGATTTTAATACCTACTCCGAATTTTTCTTTTGTTTCCTTTACTGCTTGCTCAATATACAGATTGAACAACATCGGGGAGAGGCTACAACCCTGTCTTACTCCCTTCCCAACCACTGCTTCCCTTCCATGTCCCTCGACTCTTATAACTGCCATCTGGTTTCTGTACAAATTGTAAATAGCCTTTCGCTTCCTGTATTTTACCCCTGCCACCTTTAGAATTTGAAAGAGAGTATTCAAGTCAACATTGTCAAAAGCTTTCTCTAAGTCTACAAATGCTAGAAACGTAGGTTTGCCTTTCCTTAATCTTTCTTCTAAGATAAGTCGTAAGGTCAGTATTGCCTCACGTGTTCCAGTGTTTCTGCGGAATCCAGACTGATCTTCCCCGGGGTTGGCTTCTACTAATTTTTCCGTTCGTCTGTAAAGAATTCGTGTTAGTATTTTGCAGCTGTGACATATTAAACTGATAGTTCGGTAATTTTGAAGAAACTAAGGAAACAGTATAATTGTACTGGTATGGAAACAATAATGAGATGTTGAATTGTGTCAGTTTCATCATAAATAAAGATCTATAGGGAGTCACTGACATTCAGTACATTACCGAGAGAATAATAAAGATGAATTTACATTTAGGGAAAGGAAAACTAACTGTAACACAGGTGTATGCGCCTCAAACTTAATGTTGTCAAGAGGATAAGAACCAGTTTCTTGAAGATTTGGAAAAAGTCATTAGTAAAGAGACAGTAATCGTCATAGGAGACCTAAATGCACAGATTGGGGCAGATATAACAGGGTATGAGAATGTAATGGGACCCCATGGATATGGTAGAAGAAATACAGAAGTGAGCATCTCCTTTACTTCTGCATGAGGAATGGGCTGGTGGTTAAAAACTGTTGGTTTAAGATAACACGATACAGCTGGGATGGATTTCAAAAGACTGTAATTGATTACGTCATCAGAGATGAAGAGAGGAGTAGAATGGTCACTGATGTCAGAGTAATCCCTAGCGAGAGCCTGGACAGTGATCACTGTCTATTAGTAGCAGACCTGAGGAACTTCCATGTGCCAAAAGTACAGAACAAGAAATTGCAAAAATCAAAGTATGAGAACTCCAGAAAACAGAGAACTAAATATCAGAACCGGATAAAATCCCTGTTACCAAGAGTTGAAAGGAAAAATGGAGAGGCAGAATGAATTCGACTAAGGGACACATTGGTAAAAGAAGCCACCAAAGTTTCTGGAAAGACAAGCATGATGACAAGAGAGTAGGAATGAAAGTGTGAGAGCAGTTATCAGGGAAAGAAATCTCTTCAGGAAAGACAGGGATCGAGAGAAAGATAAACTGGAACTTTTTAGAGTTGAGGCAAAGATCAGAAACCTTGAACAAATGTACCGAATGAAGAAACTGGAAGTTAAAGCAACAGTCACAGAAGAAAAGATCAAGGCTTGGAAGATATTCACTCAGAAATTGAAGAAGTACATTAGAGCAAATAATAACCTGTTTACAAGGTTTTCAGAGGTAAAAGGAAACTAATGATTACCATAAAAGCATTGAAGATGAAAATGGAAATCTGGTTAGGACAGAAAGTGACATGAGAGAAGTCCTGAAAAACCATTTTGCCCACCTATTAAATAGAACAGTTGAAGAACCAAATACAGAACTGGAAATCCACACTTACAATGAGGAACCTCCCATCACCTGGACAGAAACAGAGGCAGCCTAAAAGTCTATGCCTAAAGGAAAAACTTGAGGTGCATATGAAGTGAACGCAGATACGATAAAGGCAGCAGGTATCCAAGGTATACAGTGGTTGCACTGAGTACTCAATGCCACGTGGGCAGATAACATAATACCTGCGGGTTGGAGGAAGGGTGTAATAATTCCCCTGTTTAAGAAAGGCAGCAGGTGGAAACCCACCAACTACAGAGGAATAACCCTATTGTCTTATGGGGTGAAAATATTTGAGAAGATCATAGGAAAGAGACTGAGAACTATCAAAGAACCACAGCTGGATTAGGAACGATATGGCTTCAGAAGTAACAGAACAACAATACATCTGATTTTTAGCAGCCACATGATGATGGAAAAGTGTTGGGAGAAAGGTAATAACTTGGTCATCGTATTTCTGGATTTAGGAAACGCCTATGATAGTGTTATTAGAGATAAGATCTGGTAGTGCCTGAGGAAAAAGAATGTCAATGAGAAGTCAGATGATGGCATCATGATTTACGGTGAAACTGAAGAGGAAGTACAGATCAGACATGATGAATGGAAATCTCAATTCCAAAAGTATAACCTCAACATCAGCAAGACCAAGACAGTGGTGATGGCAGTCAACAGAGATGGGCAACTAGCAAGTGTAAAACTAGGAGACCACCAACCAGAGTGTGTGGACAGTTTTATTTATCTTGGAAATGTAATTTACGGGAATAATTTGGCCAGAAGTGAAATCACCAACAGAGTGAAAAGGATCTGAATTTTACCAACAAGTAAGACCACTTTTATGGGATGACTTGATCCTAAAACCAGTCAAACTGTTGATGTTTAACAGCTATTCCACATCAATATTGACCTAATGTATTGAAATACGCACCCTCATAAAAAGAGAATCATCAAGGCTGCAAGCACCAGAGATGAAATTCCTTGTCCGTATTGGACAAGTTGTGGAATGAGTAGGTGGTGAAAGAAGTCAGACTAAAGACATCCCTATTACATCGAATTGGTGCAGCTAGACTTCGATGGCACTGACACGAGATGAGAATGGAGTCAACTAGAACAGCAAAAATAATTTTGGAAAGACAGGTGGAGGGGAAAAGACCTCAAGGAAGATCTCGGACAAGATGAATGGGCTTGATGAAGGCTGATCTAGTGACCAGAGGATGGCTAGCGGATGATGTTCTCAGTAAACAGGGGTACGTGGACAGGACGAAGTGGAAGAGGCTCATTACCGGTACCCAGGAAACTGGAACTGTTGAATGATGATGATGATGATGATAATGCTGTGATACAAACGTACATTCTCAGAAGTTTCTGTCCCTAATTAAGGCCTACGTTTGATACTAGCAGACTTCTCTTGGCCAGGAATGCCCTTTTCGCCAGTGCTAGTCTGCTTTTTGTTCCGTCCGTCAGTGATTATTTTGCTCCGTAGGTAGCAGATTTCCTTAACTTCATCTACTTCATGACCATCAATCCTGATGTTAAGTTCCTCGCTGTTCTCATTTCTGATACTCCTCATTACTTTCCTCTTTCGTCGATTTGCTCTCAGTTCGTATTCTGCACTCAGACTGTTCATTCCGTTCAGCAGATCATGTAATTCTTCTTCACTTTGACTAAGAATACCAATGTCATCAGCGAATCTTATCATTGATATCCTTTCACCTTGAATTTTAATTCCTCACCTGAACCTTTCTTTTATTTCCATCATGACTTCTTCGATGTACAGTCTTACGATAAATCAGTAAGTGGCTCGAAACAGCAGATCCAGACACTCCGGGATGATGATGGCATTGAAACAGAGGATGACACGCGTAAAGCTGAAATACTAAACACCTTCTTCCAAAGCTGTTTCACAGAGGAAGACTGCACTGCAGTTCCTTCTCTAAATCCTCGCACAAACGAAAAATGGGTGACATCGAAATAAGTGTCCAAGGAATAGAAAAGCAACTGGAATCACTCAATAGAGGAAAGTCCACTGGACCTGACGGGATACCAGTTTGTTTCTACACAGTGTACGCGAAAGAACTTGCCCCCTTCTGACAGCCGTGTACCGCAAGTCTCTAGAGGAACAGAAGGTTCCAAATGATTGGAAAAGAGGACAGATAGTCCCAGTCTTCAAGAAGGGTCGTAGAGCAGATGCGCAAAACTATAGACCTGACGTCGATCTGTTGTAGAATTTTAGAACCTGCTTTTTGCTCGAGTATCATGTCGTTTTTGGAAACCCAGAATCTACTCTGTAGGAATCAACATGGATTCCGGAAACAGCGATCGTGTGAGACCCAACTCGCTTTATTTGTTCATGAGACCCAGAAAATATTAGATACAGTCGCCCAGGTAGATGCTATTTTCCTTGACTTCCGGAAGGCGTTCGATACAGTTCCGCACTGTCGCCTGATAAACAAAGTAAGAGCCTATGGAATATCAGACCAGTTGTGTGGCTGGATTGAAGAGTTTTTAGCAAACAGAACACAGCATGTTGTTATCAATGGAGAGACGTCTACAGACGTTAAAGTAACCTCTGGCGTGCCCCAGGGGAGTGTTATGGGACCATTGCTTTTCACAATATATATAAATGACCTATGTAGTGGGACGAAATTAAACGTCACCCATCCACCAAGTCAGCCCAGTTTGCAGGTGACTATAAGCTTAATTTAGTTTTGTTTATGTGTTTTCTTATTATTTGTAATAAATGTGAATTATCTAAAAGTTTTGTATTTTTTTTATGTGTTTCATGTACGGAGAGATCGGCGCAACGAACGGGGACAGCATCTTCGTTGCCGCGACCAGAGAGGAAATTGCTGGCCGCTATACGTCGCGGGTCGACAGCCAAGGAGCAACAGAAGATCCTGGAACCGAGTTGTTGCGTCGTGTTTCTAAAAAATTAAAAATGAATTTTTATACTCTTTTTGTACAACAATGACGACATAATGAGCTTAATCTTATTGAGATGTTAGTCACTGTCTGTCAACGCTCAAGTTCACATCTGTATGTGTAGGAAGCTAATAAAATAGTGTATGCTACTAAAGTTTAAACACGTGTCTTGAAGATTTATTTATGAAGAGTTATGTGAACAGATTAATAATATATTTGACAAGATTATTGATTCAGACAGCGTTGGCCGAAACTTTGAATCTAAAAGGTTTATTTAATGTGTGATTCTGATATCGATTAGATCAAGATAACGTGTGTCGATATAATTTTCTGAGGAGAAACAAACGAACTTTAAATTCGAAAAAGTTACGAAAACCAATTGGCCCAAGTGATGTAATTCTCTGCACACGACTCAACTGATGTTTTACAGTTTCGTTCAAGAACCATTCTATGACAATTTAAGAAGAATATGAATCATTTTTGAAGTGGGTTGTAACTGACGTAGGTGACGAAGTCTACACATGGTCATACATATATCAAACGAAAACCTAATAATACGTCGTTACACCGCACCGTGGCGACCTTAGAAACAGGACTTGTGTGCAACTAAGGCACACAGGTACGAAACGAAACATCAAGAGTCCTTCGGAAGTCAATGCGAGTTTTCGTGGAGCCTTCACCAGCCAGCGGCGACTTTGTGGGTGTGGGCATCTGACGGAGTGCAGCCAAGCAGTACGGTCACGCAGTTGTTCCACGAGAAGGCGCATCTGTTGGGCAGCAGCTGAACGCTGCAAACCCCGACAACCTTTTTTCTCCCTAAACTAATAGGCCCAGTACGTCAGCTGCGGGGCGTTCCTCCGGCTGGTATTAGAGGTGTTGCTGAGGGCTTCGCCTGTCTACGGCGGTGCCGGGCGTGGTTGCAGCCAGCGACGTTTTCGGTGTTCGACTCAGCGTCCTGCCGGTTGCGGAAGCGGGGTCGCAGCATCTCAGCGGCTGCATCGACGGCTGTTACATCTGCAGCCCATAGCAGCACACTGATCATCGAGAACTACAAATTACAATATTAGTGTCCGGTGAGTTTGTTTCAAGTTGGAAGTGGAGTGTTGTACATAGGAAGTGTGCTTTTATAGGATTGTTGATTACAAGTCTGCATGTGAAAATAGTTAATATCTTACAATAATGTCGGGAAGTGAAATGTCAGACGAAGAGCAACCTATGTCCGATAGGAGCGTGAGATCCCTTTTTAGGGCGATCGCTAAATTGAAACAGTCTAACGAAGAATCTATGGCTAGATTAAAACAGTCTAACGAGGAATCTACTGCTAGATTGAAAGAGGAACTAAAACAGGAATTAAAACAGTCTAACGAGGAATCTACTGCTAGATTGAAAGGGGAGCTAACAAAATCAACAGACAGGTTGCAGGAATATCTTAATGAAACCAGTCGAGAATTAAGTGATAAAATAGAGTCTTCTAAAGTTGAAATGCAGGAAAAATTAGTAGGACTTAGTAATAAGATTGCTGATAATTGTAAAAGGTTAGAAGAGCATATCCAGGAATCGCGCGAGGAAAAAGCTCGCATGCGAAACGATATCACTGACTTAACCGAGAGACTAGATAGTGTCAATATCTTAGTTGTAAATGAAATACAGAAAAACAACGATATGTTACGAGATGAATTTTCTATGCAAACAGAAACTGTTCGCAGAGAATTACTGAAATCTATTAAAGAGGTCTCTACCAAACCTGTAGAGATTTCTTCAATAGATAATGTAGAATTAGAGACATTAACTCATCAAGTAGAAAAGGACCATACCGAAATCGAAAACATGAAATTTTTAATTACTGAAATATGCAGTAATCTTGAGACTGCCAAAGATAATAATATTGACGAAGGTACAGAGCGTTCACATCGTGAACACAGTGAAGAATCGATATTAGCTAATCGCGTATCCAATACAGAAATGCGGATACAGGAAATTACTAAACGATTATCGGAATTAGATAATAACGAGAACATTTCAGGTAGCAGAGGTAATAACATAATCAGAGACAACAGTCGCATCGAATTTGCTAGCACGGATGACAACAATATGAATAAGGCAATCACGGCAAGCCAATCCGATGCAACTCCGTCTCTGCCAGCTAAACAAAATCCGACTATTTCTCTCGCAGAATGTCTGGATGACATAACAACAAATTCAAATGTAGCAAGTCGATTTCCTGTATTCAAACCAGGAGGCGAACTGCACCCTATAATCTTTATAAAAGCTTTTGAAACATCATTATCTCCTAAATGGAGTAATGAAAAACGCATTCAATTTGTAATAGGACATTTAGAAGCAGAAGCTGCGGAGTGGGCAGTACTGCATAGAACTGAATTCAGGGATTGGGATGATTTTGTTAAGCAGTTTAAACAAAATTATTGGTCAAGAGGAAAACAACAACACTTAACTTTAGAGTTGTTAGACCCTCCTCCATATTCTAAACGGTGGGGAGGTTATAGGAATTATTTTGAATGGCATTTAAACCGTGCTAAATTAATTGAAGAACCAATTATTGAAAGTCATTTAATACGAGTCCTAATTAGTAGGTTACCGTATTACGTAAAGGAAAGAATGATAGAAAGAGAATGGTCACAGCCGTGCGAATTGTTAGGATATTTAGAGCAGTTAGATATACTTAATAGAGAAAGGGAAGACGAGAAGTTTAGATTTGGTAGAAATGACAATCCTCGAAATAATAATAATAATTCAGAACCACGAAAAGCTAATAACAACAATCATAGCCGGTTCTGTTATATAAAACGTCAATCTAAAGATAAAGAGAGCCAACAAAATCGTGGTAATAACTCTAAAGTGCGGAAATTACACAATAACGATCATGAGATAAATCATCCTCAAGTAATTAATGAAGGTCAAGTGGTAGGTGACGTCATCATAGAACGTTCGGAAAACTAGTAAAGTCCTTTAGTACGGGTCAACTAAAGGGAACTATTGGTCAAGATTATACAAGACCCAATTGCAATTTATCATTAAGCTGCCAAAAGGACGGTGACTGGCAACAAGATTTACTTCAGGAAGACAATCAGATAAGGGAGAATGTAACTTATAAACCCGTTATTAAAGGTTATATTAAAGATACCGAAGTAAATATTATAGTTGATTCGGGTAGCGAAGTAAGTATTTTATCCCAAGAATTATTTCAGCTTAAAAGAAAATATTGGAATTTCCCGACTTTACCTGTAACTGGGGTGAAAATTATAGGAGTTACTGGTAAAAGAAGTCAAAATATTACTGAGGAAGTTTATGTAACTTTTGAAATTGCTAAACAATTAATTGCTCACTCTGTACTCGTCGTAGCCAACTTAAATGTGGCCATAATTTTAGGTATAGATTGGCTGTGTAAATATAAAGCTATATTAGATTTTAAAGATTCTTCCTTAACCATCCATAAGGAGGCATGTACTTTTAAAGTGAGGTTCTCTAATAGTCAAGTACCTGAAAATTGCTACGATTCCTTACAGATTAGGTACGCACCGACCATGAATCTATTAACAGATTTTAGTGATCTTGGGTATGCAGTATACCAATGTCAGGCTAGTAATAGTATCGAAACCGAAGTGAAAGAAAAATGTTTATCTACGAATTGTCTATCCGAGCAAGAAAAGGAAGAGTTGGAATCTTTGATGTTAGAATTTAGAGCCGTCTTCTCAGATGAACCGGGGAGAATTAAAGATTACGTTTGTAAACTTAAGATTAAAGATAAAAAACCGTTCTTTAAGAAACCTTATCCCATTCCAGTGCAATTCAAAGAATCGGCTAGTAGAGAAATAAGTAAGATGCTAGAGCAAAACATTATCGAACGATCATGTAGCGCTTTTAACAGTCCGTTGTGGGTAGTTAAGAAAGCCACTGGTGGGGTACGACTAGTTCTGGATGCCCGTGAATTAAATAAAATTATAGAGATGGAAAGAGACAGACCTATTCCTATGGAGGACGTACTTCTTAAGATCGCTGGTTCTCGTTATATGAGTACAATGGATCTAACCTCTGGCTACCATCAAGTAACATTACACCCGGATTCACGGCAATATACGGCTTTCCTTTTTGAAGGCAGATCATATCAGTTCCAAGTTTTACCTTTTGGACTTAATATATCAGTGTCAACTTTCATTAGGGCATTAGATTCTGCTTTGGGTCAGCAATTGTTACAAAAGATTATTTTATATGTAGATGATATTTTGGTAGCTACTAAAACGTGGGAAGAACACGTAACGATATTACGGGAATTGTTTAACCGTTTAATTGACAGAGGAATTACTTTAAAATTATCTAAGTCTTACTTCGGAAAGGAGGAAGTGAGATTTTTGGGGCATATAGTGGACAGTAAAGGTATTAGGCCAGACCCAGCACGTATTGAAGCTATTGCTCGATGCCCGAGTCCTAGAAATCGGAAACAATTGAAATCATTCCTAGGAATGGTAGGATTTCTGAGAAGATTTCTTCCAGGGCAGGATATTGTTAATCCTACATTACTAGATTTATTGAAAGAGAAGTCAGTATGGCTCTGGGGACAAAAGGAAGAGGAAGTTTTTAATAAGATAAAAGGAGCGTTAACCAAAGCCAAAATGTTATACCACCCAGATTTCGATCAGGACTTTGGTATGTGTACGGATGCCTCTGATTATGGTGTGTCTTGTGTAATATTCCAAGGTGATCTGACCAATGAAGAGGGATTATATCGGCCTATTGGATTCGCTAGTCGAACTTTAAATAAACATGAAAGAAATTATTTTGTATCCGAGAAGGAAGCTCTCGCAGTGGTATGGGGTTTTCAACGATTTAGAGGATTATTAATGGGAAGAAAAACAATTGTATATACTGATCATCAGGCTTTAATTTTTTGAACAATTGCCGGTTACTGCACCGTAGGCTATTACGTTGGGTATTATACTTGCAAGAATTTCAGTACGAAATTAGGTATATAAAAGGATCTCAGAATGTAATTTCAGATGCTTTGTCAAGGCTTCCCGTAGGAATGGAGAATATTAATATTGCAGAAGAACCAGGAACAAATTATCATGTTTATTTCCTTTTGACTAAGGAGAACGAACGTAAGGTTAAACGGATAGTAACTGCTGTTAGATGCAATCAAAGAAATGACGATCAATATAGGGACCTTATACAAAACCTTAATAATGGGGACGAAACAGTTAACACCCGGGGTGTGTGGTTATATTTTAACGACTTGTTGTATTGGAAAGCACAGAGGGAACACCAGAGATGGAAAATCTGCATTCCGGAAACTGTTGTGGACGAGTTAATTACTTATATTCATGAAGGTTACGGGCATTTTGGAATTCATAAATGTATTAAACATCTAATGAAGTATTATTATTTCAAAAATATGTCACGTATTGTGAGAAGTATTATTAGGGCTTGTGAAACCTGTCAAAAGGTTAAAGTTAATAACAAATCTAAGCGTTATAAATTATATGCTGTAATTCCTCGAGGTTTGTGGGATCTACTGTCATTAGATTTTTTCGGCCCTCTGCCTCGGAGTTCAGGAGGATTCACATATGTGTTTGTTGTAGTGGAATGTTGGTCCAAACATGTGAAACTTTATACTTTGAAACGAGCGAATACAGCAAGCGTTATACGCTGCCTCACCCGAAATTACTTTGTTAACTGGGGCATTCCTAAACGACTTATGTCTGACAACGGTAGTGCCTTTATTAGTCAAAGATTTCAAGATATGATAAAACAATATGGAATCAAACATATCTTAATTTCGAAATATCACCCTCAAAGTAATTTAGTAGAAAGAGTCATGAAAGAATTAGGACGATTATGTAGAACTTATTGTGCACATAAACATACTCGGTGGGCCAAACTAATGCCTGAATTCGAAAAGATATTAAATGAATTGCCTCACCTAACGACGGGATTATCACCTATAGAAATTTTAGGCAAACGAATTATAGGTGAGCCTTTACTAGCTGCTTTACCTTGGCCACCAGTAAATGAGATACAACAAGATATTCCAGACGAAAAAGTTTGCGAACAGATTGTAAAAAATGCCGAACGGAGAATTAAAAGTTATAATCAACAGGCTATAGAACCCTCATTTCAGGTAGGAGATCTTGTGTTAGTACGATCTCATCCTAAAAGTTCTAAGATCGATAAGGAATGTAGAAAATTCTTCTTTATCTTTGAAGGTCCATATGTTGTACATAAGATTGTACATCCCAAAGCATTACTTCTTATGGAACCTTCATCAGGTGTAATTAAAGGATTATATAGTGTTGATCAAATGAAACTCTTCATTTCTAAATAAGTTAATATTTAGTATATGTTACACACGGAAGAGCGTTCATAGTTTATTCATGTGAAGTTTTCGTGATAGTTACGTATTATTTTAAAGAATAGAACAGAAAGCTTAAACAAGTGTTCTACAATAATCTACTGGTACTTCAAAAAAGAGAAAGATAACCCAAAGGGGGATTTATATGGAAGAAATTTTGCTCTTAGGTCAAAAGGAATTTTG
Source organism: Schistocerca serialis cubense (assembly GCF_023864345.2). NCBI lineage: Eukaryota > Metazoa > Arthropoda > Insecta > Orthoptera > Acrididae > Schistocerca > Schistocerca serialis. The sequence continues at coordinate 796,774,155 of NC_064642.1, read as the reverse complement.
CATATTTTAAATTTACTCGGATAGTAGGAACCAAAGGGGATGGTTAATAGTTTTAGGGACCATGGGCGTCCAGAGCTATATGGCTCACGAGAACATAGCAGAGTGCCTTTAATAGAGGTTTGCAATAGTGTTAATATAGAACACACCAAACGGGGCTCTCTCGCTTGTTTCTCCTAAATAAATGGCCATTACCCAACAAGGTGTCCGAAGGTAAAGAAAGCCGTGCCGAGATTCTAAAGAGAGTTTTGCTTGATTTCTTCTTGACCTCAGGCATAAATAAGGCATTAGGGAAGAGAATGACGTAAAGTAAATAGTACTATTAGTTATTGTGAGAAACTTATTAGTAATATACATTCTTGAAAAGAATAACTCTAGTAAATAAATGAAACTATAACTAATCTATCACAATTTGAACGCTCTGTCCTAATGTACAACGTTAAAGAACGTACTAGATTGGTATTTATTAGCAACTATTAACTGAAGAGGAGCAATCTCCCTATATTCGGTTACGAATTACCATAATAGCACAATTAAGAGGAAATGATAAACAGTCACAACAATATCGTATTAAAAGGATTAAATCTATCTAATAGCAAGGACTCTAGGTTACGTAAAATGTGAGGAAAATGTATTAACAGTTAAATATTGTATATTGAACAGTTTTAATTTCGGTTAAAACCTGACAAACTGAGCTTGTGGGTGGGGTATGTAGTGGGACGAAATTAAACGTCACCCATCCACCAAGTCAGCCCAGTTTGCAGGTGACTATAAGCTTAATTTAGTTTTGTTTATGTGTTTTCTTATTATTTGTAATAAATGTGAATTATCTAAAAGTTTTGTATTTTTTTTATGTGTTTCATGTACGGAGAGATCGGCGCAACGAACGGGGACAGCATCTTCGTTGCCGCGACCAGAGAGGAAATTGCTGGCCGCTATACGTCGCGGGTCGACAGCCAAGGAGCAACAGAAGATCCTGGAACCGAGTTGTTGCGTCGTGTTTCTAAAAAATTAAAAATGAATTTTTATACTCTTTTTGTACAACAATGACGACATAATGAGCTTAATCTTATTGAGATGTTAGTCACTGTCTGTCAACGCTCAAGTTCACATCTGTATGTGTAGGAAGCTAATAAAATAGTGTATGCTACTAAAGTTTAAACACGTGTCTTGAAGATTTATTTATGAAGAGTTATGTGAACAGATTAATAATATATTTGACAAGATTATTGATTCAGACAGCGTTGGCCGAAACTTTGAATCTAAAAGGTTTATTTAATGTGTGATTCTGATATCGATTAGATCAAGATAACGTGTGTCGATATAATTTTCTGAGGAGAAACAAACGAACTTTAAATTCGAAAAAAGTTACGAAAACCAATTGGCCCAAGTGATGTAATTCTCTGCACACGACTCAACTGATGTTTTACAGTTTCGTTCAAGAACCATTCTATGACAATTTAAAAAGAATATGAATCATTTTTGAAGTGGGTTGTAACTGACGTAGGTGACGAAGTCTACACATGGTCATACATATATCAAACGAAAACCTAATAATACGTCGTTACACCGCGCCTAGTAGATAGTGCCGGAAGTTCCATGCGGCTTTTCGCGGATGATGCTGTAGTATACAGAGAAGTTTCAGCATTAGAAAATTGTAGAGAAATGCAGGAAGATCTGCAGCGGATAGGCACTTGGTGCAGGGAGTGGCAATTGACCCTTAACATAGTCAAATGTAATGTATTGCGAATACATAGAAAGAAGGATCCTTTATTGTATGATTATATGATAGCGGAACAAGCACTGGTAGCAGTTACTTCTGTAAAATATCTGGGAGTATGCGTGCGGAATGATTTGAAGTGGAATGATCATATAAAATTAATTGTTGGTAAGGCGGGTACCAGGTGGAGATTCATTGGGAGAGTCCTTCGAAAATGTAGTCCATCAACAAAGGAGGTGGCTTACAAAACACTCGTTCGACCTATACTTGAGTATTGCTCATCAGTGTGGGATCCGTATCAGATCGGGTTGACGGAGGAGATAGAGAAGATCCAAAGAAGAGCGGCGCGTTTCGTCACAGGGTTATTTGGTAACCGTGATAGCGTTACGGAGATGTTTAGCAAACTGAAGTGGCAGACTCCGTAAGAGAGGCGCTCTGCATCGCGGTGTAGCTTGCTCGCCAGGTTTCGAGAGGGTGCGTTTCTGGATGAGGTATCGAATAAATTGCTTCCCCCTACTTATACCTCCCGAGGAGATCACGAATGTAAAATTAGAAAGATTCAAGCGCGCACGGAGGCTTTCAGACAGTCGTTCTTCCCGCGAACCGTACGCGACTGGCACGTAATGCGCCGTCCGCCACACACCGATGGGTGGCTTGCGGAGTATAAATGTAGACGTAGATGTAGATGTTGATGTAGGGACTACATGGGACTACATGCCTGTATTACACCCTTCCGAGTAGTTCGATCTTGGTCTCCACTCTTATTATTGCCTCTTGGCTCTTGTACATATTGTATATTACCCGTGTCTCCCTAAAGCTTACCCATATTTTCTCAGAATTTCGAACATCTTGCACCATTTTACATGGTCGAACGCTTTTTCCAGGTCCACAAATCTTATCCTATGAACGTGTCTTGGTTTTTCTTTAGTCTCGCTTCCAGTATCAACCGCACTCTCGGGATTGCCTCCCTGATCATCATCAAACACATGCTCAGTTTTCTTTTACATTCTTCTGCATATTTTTCTTGTAAGTAACTTTGATGTATGAGCTATGAAGTTGACGCACTTCTCGGCTCTTACAGCCTTCGGAATTGTGTGGATGTTTTAGAAAATCAGCTGTTATGTCACCAGACACATACGTTCTAAGCACTAACTTGAACAGCCGTTTTGTTGCCACTTACCCCCAGTGATTTCAGAAATTCTGATGAAATGTTGTCTACCCCTTCTGCCTTATTTGATCTTAAGTCTTCCAAAGCTCTCTTGATTCTGATTCTAATTCTGGATCCCCTGTATTTTCAATATCGACTCCTGTTTCTTCTCGTATCACATCAGTCAAATCTTCTCCCTCTGAGAAGTCTTCAGTGTATTCTTTACACCTATCCGCCCTCTCCTCGGCATTTACCAGTGGAAGTCCCCTTGCACTCTTGACGTTGCCATCCTTGCTTTTAGTTTCACCGAAGATTATTTTGGCTTCCCTATATACTGCTTCAGTCCTTCCAACAATAATTTCTTTTTGATTTCTTCACATTTTTACTGCAATCATTTCGTATTAGCTTCTCTGTACTTCTTGTTTGTTTATTTCATTCCTCAGCGACTTGTATTTCTATATTCCTGAATTTCTCTGAATATTTTTTTACTTTTTTCTTTTATGGACTGAAGTATTTCTTCTGTTACCCATGGCTCCTTCGCAATTACGTTCTTTGTACCTATGATTTTCTTTCCAACTTCTGTGATTGCCCTTTTTAGAGATGTCCAATACTCTTCAACAGTAGAGCCTATTGAACTATTCCTTATTGCCGTGTCTTCTGCCTTAGAGCACTAGAAGCGTATTTCGTCGTTCCTTAGTACTTCCATATACCACTTCGTTGCGTATAGATTCTTCCTGAGCAATCTCTTAAACTTCAGCCTTCTCTTCATCACTCCTACATTGTGATCTGAGTCTGTATCTGCTCCTGAGTACGCCTTGCAGTTCAGTATCTAATTTCGGAATCTCTGTCTTACCATGATGTAATTCAACTGAAATCTTTCCTTATCACCCGGCCTTTACCAAGTATAGAAATTTATTGCAGAGCTCAGTTAGTCTTTCCCCTTTCTCATTCCTCGTTCCAAGCCCAAACTCTGCTGTAATATTCTCTTCTACTCCTTTCCCTACACATACATTCAATTTCCCCATGTCTATTAGACTTTCACCTCCCTTTAAGTACTGCATTACCCTTTCAGTATCCTTATATATTTTCTCTATCTCTTCTTCTTCAGTTCACGACGTCGGCATGGATTATAGTTGTCGGTGTTGTTGGTGTCGATTCTCTTAAGAACAGTTCTATCACCGAACTGTTCACAGCAACACTCTCTCTGCTCTACCTTCCTATTCATAACGAATCCTACTCCAGTTATACCACTTTTTGCTGCTGCTCACATTACCCAATAGTGACCAGAACTACTACTTTTCTCTTCACTTCACTTCACTAACTCCTACCATAACTAAATTCAGCCTTTCTATTTCCCTTTTCATATTTTCTAGCTTCCATACTATGTTCAGGCTTCTGAAATTCCACGCCCCGACTCGTAGAACGATATCCATTAGTTGATTATTCAAACTTTTCAATACGATCACCTTTCTCAAGGCACTCCCCTCTCAGAGATCTGAATGGGGGACTGTTCCGGAATATTTCGCCAGTGGAGAGATCATCATTATACTTCTTCAATTACAGGCCACATGTCCTGTGGATACACGTTATGTGTCTTCAGTACAGTGGTTTCCATTGCTTTCCGCATTGTCATGCCCTTGATAATTGCGGATTCTCCCTCCTTTACCGTCATTTTCCCATCTCAGGGGCAAGAGAATACCCTGAATCTCTGTCTGCTCCTCCGCCCTTTTCACAAGGCCGTTTTCACAAAGCGGTGGCGGATTTCGAATCCGAGACGAGGACATTTTGATTACTAATCAAAGACGCTTCCCCTAGACCACGGGTTTTGCAATACAGCTGTATTTATTTAATTTTTTCGAAGTAATTTCCGCCACATTGAATGCACCTCTCCATCCTCCGAAACCATTTCCTATGCCAATTCTCCCATGAGTAAGGCACACTCGTTGACCGCCCTCAGGAGATCCTCATCACTTGAAAACTGCACGTCTTTCCGCTTCATTCTCTCATGCGAGAACAGTGCAAAGTCACAAGGGGAAGGTCTGGGCTATAAGAAGGGTGCTCAAAAAGTTTCAATCCTTCAGTCCTGTACTCCGCAAATATTCAGTGCATGCTTTGGTGCGGTGTGCTGGAGCGCTATCGTGATGGAGGAGTCGAGTGTCCATTCTATACTTCGGTCGCAGGTTCTTTGGGTGACTTTCAGCAGGTACTGCTCAATGTACCATTTACCTGTGACTTTCTTCTGTGTGTGCAAAACAGCACACTCCACAGTTCCAATCGATCTGAAAAAATCACTTTCTGCTTCACTGATCGGGATTTTCTGATAGCTACGGCTATGTCGCCATCTTCAAAGACCAAAAATTTGTTTTGAGTCTTAATCGGCCCGTCATAACAGTGCAGCCTATCTCGTCACCTGTCGCGATTTGATTCATATACTGAGATTGTCCCTTAGAAAACTCCCAGCGCCGAGTCCCACGTCGTGTCATCTGCTCTTCCGTCAATCTATGCGGCACCCAGAGGCAGCAATGTTTCTTTACTTGCAAATGATCATGCAGAATCGTACGAATTGCTGATGCGTTTAGCCCTAAGGTATCCTATATTTGCTTATAGGTCACTCGCCAGTCTTCGTCTAGAATTTTCCTCACAGCATCAATGTTGTCCCCGTAATTGTTGATTGTGGCCTTCCAGTCCTCTCAGTGTCCTCCAGAGAGAAATTTCCTCTTTGGAATTCTGTGCAACAACTGAATATAGTTGTACGATGTGGACACAAATCACCAAGCGCAAGAGTCATTTCTTCAAGGCACTGGTCTATGTATAAATCACGCGCGAAATTGTACCGCAGAACTGTCCGAATCTCACTTCGTGACCGGACTTTGCACAGAGGCTATAGTGTAAGTATGAGGTATTCTCAGAACACAGGTACAATCAGCCTGCTGCGACTTATTGTTGTACCGTACTGCAAAACTTTCCTAGTTCCCTTGTACACTACAGTGCAATCCTCACGTAAGAGGGTCTAAGCTAGCGTGTCTTCATAACTGAAGCTGTAAATAAATCGAAAATACTGTCCTTCAAGGAAAAAGCGAGTATACATAGTCGTATTTGGTGGCCGTATTTGCAGAAAGTGAGTAGGCTTTCATTCAAAACATAGCTGAAGCGTAGCACTGCTGGGATGTCGTCTATCAACGCCAGCACCTCACGAGCATCTGTAACCTACACACTCCGTACCATACATCGTAGATGATATTACTGCCTGACGTCAGCTGACAGGTGGTGGCATAAAATTCCTCTTATATTTGTCTCTGTCTTAATTACAGTATCTTCATTAAATGTTTCTATATTACAATGGTGAAATCCTGTGCAGCAAAAGATAAGTGAAAGGATATAAACCGCAGAATCAAAGGAACTGGTACACTTGCCTAATATCGAGCAGGGCGCCCGCGAGCACGCTGAAGTGCTGCGACACGAGGTAGCACAGACTCGACTAATGTCTGAAGTAGTGCTGGAGGGAAATGTTCACGTCTTGTGTGTTTGGTGGCAAGCGAAAGCGTTTAAACTCCGAAGAGTGTTCCTGAAGCCACTCTGTTCCCATTCCGGACGTGTGGGGTGCCGCATTGTCCCGCTGGAACTGCCGAAGTCCGTCGGAATCCACAGTGGACAAGAATGGATGCACGTGATCAGACAGTATGCTTATTTACGGGTGAGCTGTCAGAGTCGTATCTAGAAGTATCAGGGGATTCATATTACCCCACCTGCACACGCCTCACACCATTACAGACCCTCCACCAGCTTGAACACTCCCCTCCTGACACGCAGAGTCAATGGATTCATGAGATTTCGTCCATACCTGTACCAGTCTATTCACTTGACACAACTTGAAAAGAGACTCGTCCGACCAGGCAACATGTTTCCAGTCATCAACAATCCAATGTCGGTGTTGACGAGCCCAGCCGAGGCGTAAAGCTTTGTGTCGTGCAGTCATCAAGGGTACACGAGCCGGCCTCGGATCCGAAAGCCCGTATCGATGATGTTTCGTTGAATGGTTCGCATGCTGACACTTGTTAATTGCCCAGCACGGAAATCTGCACCAATTTGCTGAAGAATTGCAGTTCTGCCACGTTCATCGATTCTCTTCAGTCGTCGTTGGTCCCGTTCTTGCAGGATCTTTTTCCGGCCACAGCGATGTCGAGGGTTTGATATTTAACAGGGTTCCTGATATTCACGATACACTCGTGGAGTGGTCGTACGGGAAACCCCCCATTTCAGCCCTACCTCGCATATGATGTGTCCCATCGCTCGTGTGCCGACTACGTTCAAAGTCACTTAAATCTCGATAACCTGCCGTTGTACGAGCAGTAACCGATCTAACAACTGGCCACACACTTGTTGTCTTATAGGCGTTGCCGACCGCAGCGCCGTATTCTGCCTGTTTACATATGTCTTTATTTGAATACGCGTGGCTACACCGGTTTCTTTGGCGCTTCAGTATAATATTCAATTCGACAGTTAACTGTTTTTGAAATACGAAAAAACTAGTAAACACATACTTCGAGTTTAACTCTGTGAATTTATAAGCTGAAGCTAAGGAGTGAAACTGTATCCAATGAGCTGTGAATGGACGACTGGTTAACAGCGTTTCTATCGAAGTATTACGAATTGAATGAAGATGGTCATATTATACATTTTTTGTAAAACCACGCTCGTAAATTTATGAAATTAAGTAGCCGTATCTTTCTTCCTTCTGTTCAGTTTGGAAACTTGCTTTTAGGCAAACCCAAGATTGGTTAAAGTTTTACCTTTGATGTTACGCAAAGTAATGTTTCGATCAATGCTTCGAAAACCGAGAACTTTAAAGCAAAAGAAAAGACAAAGCTATGTAGCAAGCATATTTCAAGAGTTTTTCTGACGTATTTCCGTGACTTGGAAGTTAGGCCGTATTTTTATCCTGAGATATAAATCTCGGGGATTGACGGATGTTTGGAGACGGTAGAGTGATAACATCTAACTCGCTACAAGGGTTTTCTCTCCAGCCACCGTTTTTGAATATAGGTTATGGTGCTTCAGTACCTATACGTGGTTAAGTAATAGTCTTGGAACAAGAACGCTTACTTTGTAAAACATTGACAGAACTGAATTTCGGCCGGAACGCGCTGGGCCGACATTTCAGCACCTCCTAACTCACTTTCTTTCTTCTTTTTAATTCATTTTTTTCTTTTTTTTTTTAACTCACTGGTATCAGACGGCATCGGAGATTTAAAGGAGTGCATTTCTATTAAATTCGTATCTAAAACTTTCTGTTGCCCCGGAACCAATAATACGTGACGCGATAGGTGAGATGCTTTGTGTGTGTGTGTGTGTGTGTGTGTGTGTGTGTTGTGTGTGTGTTTGTGGGTGTGTATATATGACACCCAAGATAAGCTAAACCTCGTTCCGAAGTTTTGGTAAGGACATACCCGGGTAAAATGACATAGCAAGGCTATGGACGAAACCTGTTGAGTAGTGCCACCTCCAATGAGCTGCATAGAAAGATCGAAATGCAGCCTTGCTACTACGTATATCGCGACGAGCTGCCAGCTTTCGTCTTGGTGCTGTGAACGAGAAACGTACAGGTAAGCCTCCAACTTTTTGCTTTTATTCACATATATTCATTCGTTAGTACAGCAGGTAATTATATGAGAAAAGCATACTTTTTGCTATCATGTGAGAGATAAAATATTCTGCCAGAGCACACAGTAGTTGAACGTTTCTCGAACGAATGAAAAAAGGTGTTTCAGTCTACAAAGACATACCAAGTGTCAGAGTAAAATGACACGGAATGTCATTTTACCCCGATGTGGACTGTAGTTCTATTCTGTGTGGTCTTTGATATTAATTAAGTCATTTATTGCTCGTATTTGTTCAAATTTTACAAAAATAACAGTAGGCCACTCCATGATAAAATAACTTAAACGAAACATTAAACATGAATTGATAAATGTGCGATGATACACAAATGCAATGAATTTACACAGGCAGTATATAAGAACATGAATTTCCCCTTTCCGTTGGCAGGAAATAAAGTAAGGAAATAGAAAAGCACTGTCTTTGAATGCGGTGCTGATGTAGCAGGTAATAATGCTGCTTCCAGCGGGGAGACGAGATGGCTGCAGGTTTCGAAACTATTTGGTGTTCCCGAGGCTACGCTTAGAAGACGAACTAGGAATACGAACAAAATCTTCAGTGGTGTTCAGAAAGGATTTTGTAGATTCCAGCCAACTTTCAACATTGTACTGGAGCTTGAAAGGGTGCAACACCTGAAACTATTGGAGTCACGCCTGTTTGGTATGACTATGATGGAGGTGGGACAGTTTGCATTCCAAACAACCAAGAAAAGCAAAGAGGTAACTTAGTTTTGGGAAAGAAATGTCGTACTAAAAAGACCTTTTCTGGGGACAATAGTCATACTTCCGAAGATTGTCACTGTTTTTACTGCTTGTAACTTTACTCGCATTCAAAACCCGGAGAACACTGGTTAAGGGGTCAGCAGTGTAATTCGTAATTCTACTTTCAGTCCACTTTATGCGCGGTGGAACTGAGAAACCTTGACTGATACTAATGGAGAATTGTTTAGGAAGTAGTCATTTATTTGTTAACTACAAATCCATTACATATATCAAATAGCTAATATTTATCTGAATTTGTTACTTTTTCTTACTCCATTGTTTTACCCTGACATCGGTCTAAAGTGACAGATTATGCACTTGTTACAAGAATGTCAGAAAGGTGTGGTTTATATTACTTTAAAGACACGGCACTCAGATGGCGAAATCTATAAGTGAATGAGGCATGGACCTGACACAAATTTTATTTAATAGCATAGCTTATGAAGCAATAATGTTATGTAAACAAAATGGTATACCATTGTAGCTGGACTTCCCCTATTTACCCGTAATCTTCTTGTGGACTGTCTTGCTTATTTGTAGTAATGAATATGAACTTAAATCAGTCAGTTGTAATGTAGCTCAATGAGTAGAAGGGAAATGACGTTTAAAGAATTTACCAGACACCTACCAGGTGTAGAAATATGAAACAGAAATTTGATTACAATAATTACTCGTCTGAATTTTGAAACTGATAAACAATATTTTATTCGGAATAATCTCCATGGCTATTTATACATATTTATACATTTCTCACACTTCTCCGACAGGTTATGAATGCCACATAAAAAAAGCTCTTCTTTTGAAGCGAACCAGTCAGCGAGCCATTTTTGTACATTTTCATATGTACTGAAGCGTTGTTCAGCGAGATCGTGTGCCAGAGATGCAAACAGATGATAATCGGACGGAGCCAAGCTGGAGAAGCCGCATGCCCTAGTATTTCCGAACTGAACGCTTCGATCGTTGCCCTGACCCGTTTTGCTGTGTGTGATGGGACGTTATCATGGAGCAATATGACTTTGTTTTGCCTTCTTCCATACTCCGGTCCTTTATCACGTAATGCTCGAGTTCAATCGATCATTTGCTATTGGTAGCGATCAGTGTTAACGGTTTCAAGCCCAAAATAGATGACACCCTTCTGATCCCAACAAACACAGAGCATTGTCTTCTTTCCAAAGCGATTTGGCCTTCCAGTGGATGCCGATAGATTGCCTGGATTCACGACGCTTGGGGTTCTGAAAATATATACATGGATTCGATGGAGAAACGACATTCTTCTGTATCTGGCGAGCAGCATTTCACAAGTGGTATTTCGATTTGCTTGCTGTCTTTCATTCAGTTCATGCGGAACCCATTTTCCCACTTTCTGTATCTGCAGATACCGATGTATGGAACTTGGGTTTATGTGTGTCGACATTCGTCGTCAGCTGTTACAGGAAGCAGATGGCGTTGCAGACGCGGTCTCACGGGCCCTACACTGACGGCTAGCACCATCGATAGGGGAATTCCGGTTTCATACTTCTACACGTGGTAACTCTGTGTGTCGTGTCACATCATCTTTTGTTTTTCCTAACTCTTCGGGAAATCTGAATCGTAAGTGACTCCGACAGCCCAGGAATATCTTCATCGTCGATCATTGCTAAATCCTTTGTTAATTAGTTCTAGACACGTTGACCGAGCTGCTGCAATGCAACTGCTTAACTTTGCAGCTGGAAACAGTTGGAAACATGACGTCACGTTCACGAATACTACCGACTTTGTGCTGTATGTGTCGAGCAGAACTAGGCAGTAACGTGACACATATAGGGATACAGATGGTAGCATCTGTTGTTTCAATTAAATATTGTGGTTCTGTTGTTTCGATTATAAGAAATTATGTTTTAAAAACCTGAATATTAGAGTGCACTATTTTCTAAATAATGATTTCTCATCGTAAGTTTTATCACAAGTTTTCATAAATTTGTATTTTTTATGGTTGGGGGGGGGGGGGGGGGGAGGGTTGTATGGTTGCGGTCCGGCACCTAAAATTTTGGAAATTAAACATGAACACGGACATTATGAACAAAATGGATGTAATTTCTTATAATAGCAGAATAAAATATCTCACGTCAATTGCTGATGATCGGTCAGAAATCAGAAAGCTTCCTGCCAAACTGATATTTCCCTTCTACTACGTGACTCACAATACAACAACGAAAACAACAGGAATTCTCTGAACTCCAGTTGAGTCGATTGTATAAAAAAAAAGTTAGAAAAACTATCAGTACAGTGTCTGAAATTGTTTCTTACCCTTCCACTTGTCCAATTGTGAAACAATGACCATCGCGATAATATAGGGCACTTCAGGGAAATCAGGTTAACTGTTTTTCAACACGATGTGGCAAAGCATAATTGGCGCGTGAAATATTTACAGTAAGACTTCGCGCGGGATTGAACGAGCACCACAGAATTTGCTGGACATGGTCAGCGTAAATGTCGTTCAGAGCTATGCTCGATTAATCAAAGTATGATACGAGCGTAGCAGCTGCCCTAAAACATAACACCAATTGCGTTTTCAGTGCCCTACTGCAGCTCTTCCAGTGTGTCAGGATTATTTCACTACACCTGACCCTTCAGTTTGCCCCACAAGTAGAAATCAAGGGCAGAGAGATCGGCGATCGATGTAGCCACAGACTGACTGCCTCTGCTGATTGCCTTCACCGAACACCTCACGCACTCATGTCAACGCTGTTTTTGTTCAGAATTATGAACAAGGAGAAAGTAATTTGTCTAATGGTTAAAATGCCATGCTGCTGTAGTTGAAACTGACTGTGAGAAAATAAATGAGACCGCACACTTTCACAACACATTGTTTCCTTACTCGCTGTTATTTTTCAAAGAAAACCAGTCCAACGTTGTTTAAAAAGATATATAGCGCCTTTCCGTTTGAATGTTTATTAGGGTATCGTGTAAAAATTTCAAGTAAATCGGTCTAGAACGTTTCGAGCACATCGGCAAGAATGTTTAGCGTCGTGTAAAAAAATTACGTTGCCTACGTGAGTGTATAAGCTTACTAGAGAATGGTGTAATAATTTTAAGTAAATAACTCAAGAATTTTTCGAGGTTATTGTTAACAACATTTGCCTGCTATACAGCAGAAACATGTGCGTGTATTTATATACAACATATACTCTGGCGGAAGAAATTGCAGCACCGAGAAAGAGTTGTGAGACAGAAACGAAAGCTAGTAGGCATATTTTTACATCTGCAAGAACGTGTCTATTCAAATTTCGCGTCAGTCGCGTAAGAGTGTAGCTAGTTGCTCCACTATGAGAATTCAAATCGGATTTGCTTTGACTATCCGCTACAACTGTCGTGACCGTTAGTTACCTTTGAGACTACACGTGATGAGTTGATTTTAGTCAAGAATGCCTTTAAGGCGACAAAGACGACAAAACTGAGCTTGGACGAGGTCCTGTAATAGGGCTTTGAAAAGTTGGATGTTACATATAGCAGAAAGACTTGGCAGGAATGTATCCACTTATATGACTGTTGGCAGCGGTGGTCACGACGATGTACGGTCTCAAGAAGAATGGTCTCCGGACGGCCACGTGGCACTACCGTGGGGGAAGACCATACAAGTTTGGTGCATGGCTCTGGTACATCGTACTGCTTCAGCAGCAATTTTAGCAGCGGTTGACACCATAGTGACGTAACCAACTGTTTGAAATCGGTAGTGTACATAGGGGGTCCGTCTCTCGTGACACCAGGTTCCACGTTACCTAATGGTATCTGGATTCTTTTAATCAGATTGTAACTAACCGGTTACTACGGGTTATTCCTTGTTATTGGGAATGGAAATACTTATTGCTTATGAAATCAACGTGAGAAGAATAGGGTCGCCACCGACTCAAACCATACAACTAATCAAAGATTTGGTCGAGTCGGAAAATAAATTAATTTGATCGCAGACCAAAAACTCACAAACTTGCATACGTTGTTATGTCGCTCATAGGGGATACGATGTAATTAATAGTGTTCCCCGTGCACTGTTCGCGACAATCAAACATTTAAAATAAAATAGCACATGCAAGAACACTGTGCAGAAGATCAGCTCCCAGCAACACACATGAAAATAAGACTTAATCTACAGCATTTGTTATAAAATACAAGGGGAGACTAATCACTGGACCTGTGCATAAGGAAATGCATTGGATGTGCTAATGGGAAAGCTACGAGGTGAGTGGCTTAGGCTCAAAAACGTAATCTCGGAACACAAGAGAAAATTGTAGATAAAATCATTTATTCCTAAGATAAGGATGTGCGGCATGTACCCGATTCCTGATAACACGTGGTATATGGAGACACAATTTCTAGTTATATGTGCCAAATTCCAGCAATATCACATCGCACAATCATGTTAACATTATCTAAAACAAACATGCGATCGGACAGTTAGTGATGCCGGTAGCCCAACAACTATACTGTTCTACTACGTGGTTGGCTCCCCACGGACGAAAGACACACAAGGCAAGGAAAATTTACGATAAGGCAAGGCTCTAAATATTTAGAAAGGTGAAAGCTTATGCAGGCACAGCTGAAGGCAAACAGACATTCATACAGAAGCGAGTGCTCACTTCTTATCGACACCTTTGTGTGGCGCTCTTCCGGCGGATCCAAGTCTGCTACAGAAATTTGCTAAAAGAAAAATCTGCCAAAGTTTTGCATTCCTTGCTGCGGCAAAGCAAAGCAATCTTCCAGATTTGAAAAGCGAGACCAAAGGCTAACAGCTCTCCCCTCGCCAAGTAACAACGCGCCACGCAGTCAGTCTAACTCACCCTTCTTCGACTGGAGCACAGCTGTGGACGCTTCCCGTACCGGCGGCAGACTGCCTTCCCGCTTCCTCTCCAGCCTCTTCCACGCTCCGCGTGGACCGGAAAACCCCAAGATGCCATTTCCGCCACCAACCTAACGCAGGTGGATTTCTCACAAGTAGCGGAAACCTCTTTGCCGACTTGACCACTACGAGACTTGGCTATTCTGTACAACTGCTGCTGAATCTGTACGACTATCGCAGACTTTCTGCAGCAGACTACGCCACCGTCTAGCAACGTGACACACAATCACATTCATTCAATCACACTACTATGAGAGTAAAGAGAATAGAGAAACGAGGAAAAGAAAGAGAAATGGTAATAAAAATGGGCTACCGGACTAATGAAAGGTGGCTACAGGACCCTTTCAAGATGTGTAATGGGTTCAGTGACTGCGAAGTGGTATAGTGTCATATGCGTTAGTTTATTCTTTCACATTTTTTACTATTACCTTTTCATTTCGTCGGGCCCAGTTGATATGTGATTCTCTACATGCACAGTCATTCGCAGTGCGTAATTCCCAGGAACCTGGCCGGCTGTTCTCGCGCGACGTTTGTGTTTCCAATCCCAATTAATACCGGAGCGGGTAAGGGCTGCAGCCGAGACGGCCGCCGCCTCCTCAGGCCGGGGTGCTGGTAATGGCTCTCAGCGGCGGCCGCACAGCCATTCGTCAGACTGGCCGGCCGGCCTCGCCGCTGCCCACTGCCCACTGTGTCCGAGGCTCAGGGCGAGATGGACGCAGCGGTGGGCGGAAGAGGCGCAGCCCCTCCCGCCCCCGACGAGTCGCTGGTCGCTACAGTGGTGGATCGGGGCTCCCACTGGGCGTGAGCTCCGTACTCACTGCTGCGTGATCTAGGAAGTCATGTCTCAGTGTCTAGCCGAGCACAGGCAAGGAAATGCAAATTACTTGTTGCCTTTACATAGGATAATTACAAAGCCATCAGCAGTAAATGATTGACAATCTTCAACATTTCCGACGATCATCAATTGCATTCAAGCTTCAATGAAGGATAGAAACAGCTAACCGGTTTCAAAAATTTTGTTGAATCGAACTATGGGTAACTTTATTAGGATAGGTTACACACTGGTGAAAAAAAAAATCGTAGCACTCAAAAATATTTAATGTGGAGTAACGAAATTTCGGGAATACGTCTGCCTGGGTTACATATTTAACTGATAAACGTTGCAAGATCACAAATTAATGTAAGCGCGTGGTAAGCCGTTGTGAATGTGAGATACTGGTACATTAAAAACCGGTGTAACCGCCAGAATGTTGAATGCAAACTTAGATGCTTTATATTGTAAAGGCGCCGTATGATGGGGGTAGGGTGGAGTTTCATGCTTGTTGCATTTGGTCAATCAAATCGCGGATGATTAATGCTGTTTATGGACGACGCTGGAGTTGTCCGATTCTGTCACATATGTGCTCGTTTGGTGACAGATCTCTGAGCAGGTCCAGGCAACATCTCGACGCTCTGTACAGCATGTTGGTTTACAACAGCGGTACGTGGGAGAGCTTTCTTCTGTTGGGAAACACTCCTGGAAGACTCTTCGTTAGTCGCAGCAGAGCGGGTCGAATTACCAGATTGACGAACAAATTTGCAGTCAGTGTGCTTGACAACTACTTCCTGGTGTTGCGATTTTTTTCCCGTCAGTGCATTTATATAGGTTCACATTGATTGGACAGATATGGTTTTATTCACTCCCCATGTGAACGTATGTACCTCTACAACAAATTCTGATGAAGATATCCTTAGGCGATATGGAAACGAGGTCGATGCATTATAATTTGTGCAACAGGTTGGCTGCTTTTATAATAAAATAAACAAGCCATTCATTTCAAAAGCTGTGTATTATCCTAAGTATTACATGTAAAAATATGGTTTGTGCATAGATAGAACCGTATACTCACCAAGTTTTTATTTTGCACTCTACGAATGTTCACTGAGTGTTCCTTTGGCCACCTAAGTCCAAGTGGTTATCAACTTCGTTCCCTACATTATGTAGCAACATCTTTTGAGCGGTCGTCACATCGATTTTGATGGGTTCCCTGAGCAGTACCTGTGTTCTTGCCAGTGGCGTAACTAAAGACATTCCTTACTTTCACCCCAAAGAAACAAGTGACAAGGCGTTAGGTCAGGCGACCTGGTGGCCCAATAGAACAGAAACACATCGTCTTCACCTCTACACCCCATCCAGCGATGATGAAGTTCGTCGTTTAGGCAACGACGATCATGATCCTCCACTTACAGGATGCTCCATCTTGTTGGAAGGCGAAGTTCTCGAGATATGAAGGCAGTTGCCCAAACGACCATAAGTACAAAATATCAAGGTGCGAGGTAGCTGTAACAGTTTTACAATAGCTTCGTCTGCCACGATTCCACAGAAAACATTAACCTTCGGAGGATCTCATTCACGTGCCCACGTGCCACAATTTCATTAAGATTCTCACTCCCGCATACTCTCGCATTGCGGCGATTCACATTTCCAGATAAACAGAAGGTTGTTTCTTCGCTGAGTATCTGCTTGGGGGCGAAATGTTCATCCTCATGTGCTTACTCCATTGTGATACAAAAGGCACTGGAACCGGCCATAATTGTAGCACTAGCGGCAGACAGTACGGTATGAAATCCAACCGCCACAGAAAAATTAGACGATTTGCCGCGGTATTCCAAGTTCGTGGACTAAGCGAAGCTTTGATTCTTGTGGCTGGGTACGAGACTTTCCCTCTCCGTCTCCACCGTAGCATCTGGTAAATTTGGTTGACAGGCGCTCTTCTGTTTACAGAGGCAACTAGTGTCTCTAAATAGACGATTACAATCAACGCTGCTCTGTTTATGCGCGGTTTCGTTTCCATAGTTCATTCTGAATGCACGCTGCTCCGCTGTAACTGGTAAGAATCTCGCATATTCTAACACATGAAAACTCTTTTCTTGCTTTGTCTCCATTTTATCAGAGCAGCGTATTCATAACGCCAACTGGAGGGCGTAACGCAGTTTACGGTTTGTATTCATGTATCAGCTACCTGTCTACGTGTAACCCTTTGGAAAATATAGAACACTTAAAACGAATGAATCATTAATACACGGTACTTTCACAGGAATGTGGCTATAGCCTATGTGTGACGTCTACATCTACATCTATATTTATACTCCACAAGCCAATCAACGGTGTGTGGCGGAGGGCACTTTACATGCCACTGTCATTACCTCCCTTTCCAGTTCCAGTCGCGTATGGTTTGCGGGAAGAACGACTTCCGGAAAGCCTCCGTACGCGCTCGAATCTTTCTAATTTTACATTCGTGATTCCTCGGGAGGTATAAGTAGGGGAAAGCAATATATTCGATACCTTATCCACAAACGCACCCTCTCGAAACCTGGCGAGCAAGCTACTCCGCGATGCAGAGCGCCTCTCTTGCAGAGTCTGACACTTGAGTTCGTTAAACATCTCCGTAACGCTATCACGCTTACCCAATAACCCTGTGACGAAACGCGCCGCTCTTCTTTGGATCTTCTCTATCTCCTCTGTCAACACGACCCACATTGATGAGCAATACTCAAGTATAGGTCGAACGAGTGTTTTGTAAGCCACCTCCTTTGTTGATGGACTACATTTTCGAAGGACTCTCCCAATGAATCTCAACCTGGCAGCCGCCTTACCAACAATTAATTTTATATGATCATTCCACTTCCAATCGTTCCGTACGCATACTCCCAGATATTTTACAGAAGTAACTGCTACCAGTGTTTGTTCCGCTATCATATAGTCATACAATGAAGGAACCTTCTTTCTATGTATTCGCAATACATTACATTTGTCTACGTTAAGGGTCACTTTCCACTCCCTGCACTAAGTGCCTATCCGCTGCAGATCTCCCTGCATTTCGCTGCAATTCTCTAATGCTGCAACTTCTCTGTATACTACAGCATCATCCGCGAAAAGCCACATGGAACTTCCGACACTACCTACTAGGTCATTTATATACATTGTGAAAAGCAATGGTCCCATAACACTACCCTGTGGCACGCCAGAAGTTACTTTAGCGTCGTCGCAGGTTCGAATCCTGCCTCGGGCATGGATGTGTCTGATGTCCTTAGGTTAGTTAGATTTAAGTAGTTCTAAGTTCTAGGGGACTGATGACCTTAGAAGTTAAGTCCCATAGTGCTCAGAGCCGTTTTTGAACTTTAACGACTGTAGACGTCTCTCCATTGAGAACAACATGCGGTGTTCTGTTTGCTAAAAACTCTTCAATCCAGCCACACAACTGGCCTGATATTCCGTAGGCTCTTACTTTGTTTATCAGGCGACAGTGCGGAACTGTATGGCACGCCTTCCGGAAGTCAAGGAAAATGGCATCTACCTGGGAGCCTTTATCTAATATATTCTGGGTCGCATGAACAAATAAAGTGAGTTGGGTCTCACACGATCGCTGTTTCCGGAATCCATGTTGATTCCTACAGAGTAGATTCTGGGTTTCCAGGAAAGACATGATACGCGAGCAAAAAACATGTTCTAAAATTCTTCAGCAGATCGGTCAGAGATGTAGGCCCATAGTTTTTCGCATCTGCTCGACGACCCTTCTGGATAACTGGAACTATCGGTGCTCTTTTCTAATCATTTTGAACCTTCCGTTCCTCTAGAGACTTGCGGTACACCGCTGTTAGAAGGGGGGCAAGTACTTTCGCGTACTCTGTGTAGAATCGAATTGGTATCTCCTCAGGTCCAATGGACTTTCCTCTATTGAGTGATTTAAGTTGCTTATCTATTCCTTGGACACTTACTTCGATGTCAGCCATTTTTTCGTTCGTGCGAGGATTTAGAGAAGGAACTGCAGTGCGGTCTTCCTCTGTGAAACAGCTTTGGAAAAAGGTGTTTAGTATTTCAGCTTTACGCGTGTCATCCTCTGTTTCAATGCCATCATCATCCCGGAGTGTCTGGATATGCTCTTTCGATCTACTTACTGATTTAACGTAAGACCAGAACTTCCTAAGATTTTCTGTCAAGTCGGTACATGGAATTTTACTTTCGAATACACTGAACGCTTCACGCATAGCTCCCCTTACGCTAACTTTGACATCTTTTAGCTTCTGTTTGACTGAGAGGTTTTGGCTGCGTTTAAAACTGCAGTGAAGCTCTCTTTGATTTCGCAGTAGTTTCCTAACTTTGTTGTTGAACCACGGTGGGTTTTTCCCTTCCCTCACAGTTTTACTCGGCACGTACCTGTCTAAAACGCATTTTACGATTGCCTTGAACTTTTTATATAAATACCCAACATTGTCAGTGTCGGAACAGAAATTTTCGTTTTGATCTGTTTGGTAGTCTGAAATCTGCCTCCTATTACTCTTGCTAAACAGATAAACCTCCCTCCCTTTTTTTATATCCCTATTTACTTCAATACTGCTGCAACGGCCTTGTGATCACTGATTTCCTGTTCTGCGCTTACAGAGTCGAAATGTTGGGGTCTGTTTGTTATCAGTAGGTCCAAGATGTTATCTCCACGAGTCAGTTCTCTGTTTAATTGCTCGAGGTAATTTTCGGATAGTGCACTCAGTATAATGTCACTCGATGCTATGTCCCTATCATCCGTCCTAAACATCTGAGTGCCCCAGTTTGTATCTGGTAAATTGAAATCTCCACCTAAGACTAAAACATACTGAGGAAATTTATGTGAAATGTATTCCAGATTTTCTCTCAGTTGTTCTGCCACTAATGCTGCTGAGTCGGGAGGTTGGTAAAAGGAGCCAATTATTAACATAGCTCGGTTGCAGAGTATAACCTCCACCCATAATAATTCACAGGAACTATCCACTTCTATTTCACTACAGGATAAACTACTACTAACAGCGACAAACACGCCACCACCGATCGCATGCAATCTATCCTTTCTAAACACCGTCTGTGCCTTTGTAAAAATTTCGGCAGAATTTATCTCTGGCTTCAGCCAGCTTTCTGTACCTATAATGATTTCAGCCTCGGTGCTTTCTATCAGCGCTTGGAGTTCCGGTGCTTTACCAACGCAGCTTCGACAGTTTACAATTACAATACCGATTGCTGCTTGGTCCCCGCATGTCCTGACTTTGCCCCGCAATCTTTGAGGCTGTTGCCCTTTCTGCACTTGCCTGAGGCCATCAAACCTAAAAAACCTCCCAGTCCACGCCAGCCGCCTGCCCGAAACCCCACCACTCTACGGCGCAAGTCGAGGAACCTGCAGCTCACACGGTCGCAGAACCGTCTCAGCCTCTGATTCAGACCCTCCACTCGGCTCAGTACCAAATATCCGCAGTCAGTCCTCTCGACGATGCTGCAGATGGTGAGCTCTGCTTTCATCCCGCTAGCGATACTGCCAGTCTCCACCAAATCAGATAGCCACCGGAAGCCAGATCCATAGCGACAATCATTGGTTAGATGGCCTCAGGCAAGTGCAGAAAGGGCAACAGCCTCAAAGATTGCGGGGCAAAGTCAGGACCTGCAGATGGGTGCACCCTGTACCCTTCTTGGCATCCGGAAGGACCGTTTCCACATCTGGAATGATCCCCCCGGTATCCACACGTAGTGCACATTGGTTTTATTCCCCTCCCTGGCAGCCATATCCCTAAGGGGCGCCATTACGCTCGTGACGCTGGAGCTCCCAACTACCAGTAAGCCCACCCTCTGCGACCGCCCGGATCTTGCCGACTGATGGGCAACCTCTGTAACAGGACAAGCAGGCATGTCCGGCCGAAGATCAGTATCAGCCGGAGACAGAGTCTGAAACCGGTTCGTCAGACAAAGTGGAGAGACCTTCCGTTCAGCCCTCCGGAATGTCTTCCGCCCCCTGCCACACCTCGAGACGACATCACACTCAACGTGCAAGAACAATTCACAGACAGCCGGTGGCATTAGAGGATACATAAAGCGTGTCGGGAAGAGGGGGGAGGGGCAACCGGACGCTGACAAAATGCTGTCATTACGATAATGCAGAACAGAATCATTTTATCTGACGTACAAAAGGGAATGATCATCCAAGGGTGGAAGCATTTCCGAAACGGCTAAATTCGTAGAACTGTTCGCATGCCTCTGTGGTTGAAGTATACCGTGCATGGCTAAATGACACTGTTCAAACCTGGCGCCGAGGTAACTGTTGTGCAACACGGGCCGTAAATGACGGGTGTGAACAACGCAGATGTGTATGACCGAATAGACGTGCAAGATTTGAGCAATTTTTGCTCCAAGATGAACCAAGAGGCTATCAACAGTGTCTCCACCACAACCCAGCGAACATTTCTGTGTACGGGCGTCCGCAACAGTTGCCTGTTTCATGCACCACTCTGTCTGCTGTCTATAGACGACGAAGGGTGAACTTTGCACGCCAGTACCGCAACCGTCCAATGACTGGCGACAGATTGCCTTTGCGGACAAATCACAGTTTGTGCTCCATCTGACAGGTCGCTGTTGGAAAATTTCTGAAAGCAACAGCCTGCGAACAGGAGGGGGCGTTACGGTCTGGGGAATGTTTTCGTGGCATTCCCTGGTGCCTGGAAGGCACAATGGATGAACACAGGTACTTGGGGACCATGTCCGGCTCATTATGCAGTCTGTTTGTCCTCGGTACGATGGTATCCATCAGGAGGAAAATGCAATGTCTCACACATCCCGTAGTATACGTGCCTGGTTCGAACAGCAATACTATAAGTTTAGCGTACTACCCTGGAAACCAAACTTCAGAGATTTATACCCCATCGAGTATACCCTGTCAGAGCCAAATAAAAACTCACAACCCTCCTATTATTTTGATTGTGTCTCACAGAAGCGCTATCGGAAAAATGAAAAACAGCTTGTGACGAATACTTCTGCAACAAATTACCATACAGAACTAAATGGACAGTAAAAATGCTTGAAGCTCAATATGAATTTGATACGTACGCTAGTTAAAAGAAAAAATCGGTAATATCGTTATCCGAACAAGTGAGTAAATTATACGAAAATCATTTACCATAATAAGAAGTAGCAAGAGATAGCGTGAATGAATCTACAAATGAGTGCTGATTGATTCGCCAGCAGGCAAGGACCAACATAGAATGAAAATAGGCCACGTCCCTTTCAAAGGAATAGTCTCAAAAACCACGGAAAGCTAAATCTGAAAGTATGTATGTGGATTTGAACCGCTGTCCTTCCGAATACGAGTCCACCTCGCTAGGTAATGGAATGGAAGGCAATATGCGTAGAGATTTCTATCCTGTCGCGCTCATTTAGGAGGAACACTACATTCGTTCGAGGATGATGCGGGAAAAGCATCATTCTTGCTTTGCTCTAAAGTCATCAAGGAAAACCACGGGAAACCTAAATCTGAATAATTCAATATTGCAGCGCCTGTGTTATTCCGAATTACGACGCAATGTTCCTTTGGACATGCATTCCCTTGGACATGCATTCATGTCCATAGAAACACTGCATAGTAATTCGGAATAACACAAGCACTGCAATATCATACTCATCTGTCGACACCGGGCAAGCGATTTTAGAGTAAAATGTCTTGTCTGTACGGGAATGTACATAATGGATGTAGGACTACACGTTGCAGACACATGATTCATGATGTACTGAAGTTTGGGGCTATCTGCGAGTCGTGCTACTAATGGTTGAGCGGTACTGGAGCAAAATGATCGATATCAGGACTTCAAGTATTCCACCAAAAACAAAAATATTTGTCGGCCTGCTTCCAGGAAATGCCAGTCCAGAAGACTTGAGAAAGTTATTTGAGCAAAAATAAATAAATAAAATAACAATAAAAAATTAAAAAATAGAATAATGAAATGATCGTGTGACACTGTTGGCCGGGAGGCCTCATTCGGGCAAGTACGGCCACCGAGTGCGAGTCTTATTTCAGTCGACGACCAATTGGGTGACTTTCGTGCCGGTGACGAGGATGAAACGATGTTTAGGACAACACAACACCCAGTCCACAAGCGGAGAAAGTCTTCAAGCCGGCCGGGAATCGAATCCGGGCCCGCTGCATGGGAGGCAAGCACGTTACCACTCCGCTAAGTAGGCAGACAGGCAAGCACGTCACCACTCCCCTACTCCCCTAAGTAGGCAGACGTTTAAGCAATATGGTGTTGTCACAGAGCGTGATATTATTAATCGTTGTTTTCTGCACGTGAATACGGAACAGATGCCGCCAGAAGTTATAAAAGCTCTAAATAATGCAGAATTTACAGCTGTCCTGATCAGTGGTTAGCAATCGACAGGAAAGAAGAGTGGCAGAGACAGTTCCTTCAGAAGTGGATTTCGTCCTGCCCGTGGGAGAGGAGGGTTCAGGGGAGATGGAAGAGCTGCCCATATGTGAGAAAAAGCAGACCTGATATTGAAAGACGACCAGGGCAGCCACTACCACCTGGTATGAGACATGTATTTTATGATGGAACTGATCGTGACTATGATTCATATTATCCATCATGAGGGCCTCCACAGCCAGTGATGGCACCTGGAGATAGGTGGAAAGGGGTTCTGCCTATCCAGAACCTCGCATGTCACCAAGTGAACGTCGGTCTGTCTCAAGTGTTGACTGTTGCCCGTACGAACGACCAACTTTGCCCCGTGTTGCTTCTTTTATGCGTCACACTATGGTGCAGCTAGACTTGGCTCTGATATTTACCGCAGGAGAGCACCACCCCCTCCCTCAAGATTGGCTACCTCAGTGTATGAACGTGTGCCTCTGGACATGATGATCCACCCACCCGAGGTTATGAAGGCTCGGATCCTTAAGGAGCGTCAGCCAGGCGTTATCCATCTGCAAATGGCTCTGAGCACTACGGGACTTAACATCTATGGTCATCAGTCCCCTAGAACTTTAGAACTACTTAAACCTAACTAACCTAAGGGCATCACACAACACCCAGTCGTCACGAGGCAGAGAAAATCCCTGACCCCGCCGGGAATGGAACCCGGGAACCCGGGCGCTGGAAGCGAGAACGCTACCGCACGACCACGAGCTGCGGACTATCCATCTGCAGCTCCACTTGACCACGAGTTGCCGCCACACCAGTACGAAACATTTCTTACTCCAGGAAACTACTTCAGAGAATTGTAATATTTTTCTAATGAAATTTCATGGTCGTCATTAATGTGATATGGTTCAGAGATATTTGCCTCATATCCAGCACAATTTGTGAAACTGAAAATCAGTTATGCAACTAATTACATAAGTGGCTGGTACAGTTGTGATTATAATATGGAAAATGACGATTGAACTGCATGCATTGGGTATAGCATTGTGACACGATATTATACAGTATTCTGTGATGTAAATCTCGTACTTTCTCTTTTTTTATTGCAAGTAGACGTTTAGTATTCCGTTGCTTGTACAAGGACTTTACCACAAGAACAGAAAACAAATAAATATGCCTGTTTTGGAAAAAAAAGTGGTAAGGCGACCGCTCGCACTGAGCGGGAAATACGAGTTCGAAGCTCGGCATGTCAAATTTCCTCTGTCGGCATTCCGTTCTATATCTGATGGTAAATTTAATGTACCTAAATCCGAATGTTGGCCGTCTTGCGCGCCATCTTTATCGGTAAGGTGGGAAGTTAACTAAGGCATCATTTCTGTATTTTAAAACTCTTCTATCTGCGAAATACGACGTATTTCTTTTCACACTTGTACAAACATGTTTCGACACCTGTGTGTAGTCTTCTATGGTTTCTATTTATTTCTGTAAACATATTACACCAATTTAATGGTTTTTATTTCTTTTAGGACTAAAACTATAACATGTGCGTTTTCTATTGTGTTTTGATTTCTCACTCGAAGCAATATTGTGAAAGTGGATTTGCAAACTCGTTTCACTTTTACGCCATTTTATGGCTTGTTAGTCTGTTATCTTTAGCACTTATTTCTGAAATCCTTTTTCCGAGAATGGTAACTATAACCAGACATGGAAACGCAGCAAAGTTATACAAGGCGTGCAAATAGAAATGGTTGGGAGAACAGAGTTCCAAAGTACAAAGGAAACACAGCAGAGGGAAGGAAATACAGTATTAACACGACTACAGCAGATGTTGAACATGACATTCACTCATTTCTTGGCACTTTTGGCCCCTGGTCAGCAAGTTGCTGAAGGCTTATAGAAGCTGGACTGCTGGAATTGCTTTCAACCGAAATGTTCTGCTGCTGTTCTTGAAGATTATGAGGGTTGCTGTGATGCACCTTAGACATGAAGACTGCAGGATTCTCTGGTGAACTGCAGCCACATTTTCTGGTGTGCGGGCACGTTTCAGCATGGTTTTTGACTTGTTCAAAATAGATCTTGTCTGACGCATTTTAGGACTAAGCGTTGCATGGCACTTATTTCTAACACTTCGACACTATTAAACTGCTCAGAAAACAGCTGACCATACCGTTTCCACGACTTTGCTGTCACGTTCCACGACGAACACGCGTCGTCCCTTTGCACTGCTCTACTTACATTGATACTGCCCACAATATGCACTGAGGCGGTGTGGATCACGTGGCGAGCGTACACGTGGTGTGCGCCTCACGAGGTGCGTTTATATGCATACATTCACGTACAATCGTATCCACTCGTTTGGGCCACTTTTAATTCCCTCATCGTCTACAATGAGACTGGAGACTTAAGTACAGTACATACACCACTACTACGTCCCTAAAAGTATTTCTTAGTTACTAAATCTTCATCTAAATTCTTCCGCTTACTTTGCAGATGACACACTGCCAAGCCTAAAAAGGTTTAAGCGCAAGCCGACCAGTACAAATACTAGGGCTATCCAGAAAGTAAGTTCCGATTGATCGTGAAATGGAAACTACTTTGAAAATCAGAAATATTTTATCTACAACAATTAGCTACAGCTTCCAGCCACTGCTCTACATAGTCACCACTCCGACTTAGACATCTGTCATAACGTTGTACCAACTTTCCAATACCAAAGTCATAGAAGGCAGCCGCCTATTCTTCCCGCTAAGTCTCTACGCTCATCTGTAGGTCGTTGTCTGTGCGAAAATGTTGTCTTCATAGCCAGTAGTTAATAATAGCAGAGATTAAACACAGAGGGAGCCAATTACACACACACACACACACACACACACACACACACACACACACACACAAAGCATTTTCATTGCCCCTGCAAATTGCGACCGGGAATTGTCACAAGGTAGGAACCGTATGACAGTTCTGTAATGTGGGCTGCATAACATCAGGAGAAATCTCTCACCAGAACCTCATACTTGGCAGGAGACACTATTTTCTACGCATCTTTATGTGCTCACCATGCGCTCAGAACTGAAAAGAGTGGAGTGATGTAACCGACAGGCATACTAGGGACACTGTCGAATACATGTGTGCAAAGCTTTATTAGATTTTTACAATGGTTTCCATTTCTTGGCCGATCGGAACTTACTTTCCGAATATCCCTTGCACAATGGGTTCAGTCGCCTGTGGGAACCGATGTTCTTCCTCCCCGAGCACCTGCCGCCTTCCTTGCGGATACGCGACGTGTGAAGTGTGTGTTTTTGTAATGTGCATATTAGTGTAAAGGATGCATGTACATTGCAGCGTTGGGTTTGCGTTATGGATGAAACCAAGGGAAAGGGTGAATGTCAGTGTCGATAAAAAGCCTATTCCTGTCGAATAGCAGCAAGGAGACTGCCAATGTTAATGTCCCAATGCGACAGACGGATCGCTGTCAACAGTGTCTCATGTCATCATCTCACGAAACTTACGGAAAAGTTTGCAATTGAGACTAGGACTTCATTGAGAAGGATGGTAATCAGCATCTTTGTGTTACCGCATCTGCTCGTCTTTCCGGCCGAACGCTGGCAGTGCAAATTCTACACTACGAAGTTTCCAACCGGCTTATCTCTGTGTCGAGTGCCAACGCACAATTGTGCTGCATCAACTTCTTTTGAGGTACTAATTGTTCTAGTTTTACTCAATACGATGCTCTGACAGGTACTTGAATATCAGCCCCCACCCCCCATACACACACACAAAGGCAAAACATTGCCTGTTGCTGTAACCCACTTGCCAAACAACTTCAGAAAAGAAATCCATACGTACAAGTGCAAATACGTTATTTCAGTGAAAATGTGGTAGCTGCATTTCCCAACTGAAAGGAGAGGGTAATGCACCATACACAAAAATGTGAGACACAGCAATTTCCAGCTTGTTTGCCAATCAGTTCCTTGAAAGCCACTATGTACCAGCATTGTTCTTTTCTTTGCCATCGATGGACAAAGACATCGATATCAGAGGCCGCGACATAATACGTTTACCGGCTCTCCGCCACAATGGAACGCAACAACGCCACGTCGCCATCGTCCATGCAAGTCATACACCTGGGAAACTACGGAGGTAGCAACATAACAAGCCAGAGAGCAGGCGGAGGACATTTTTCTCTTCGGGCAACAACCTGAAGAGGATCAGCGCCAGCTACATCACACCACCACCTTTCTAACGCCGCTGGCATTGGATGCTGCTTACGGCATTACCCCAATCCACTATGCCGAATACGTGTCGCCCTGTTGTACTGCCACGTAAGTGTCAGCAGAGCTCGGCTAATTTCATTGTTTTTTGTTTTAATTTCTTTTATTTCGTATTTAGAAACCAGTGGCCTAGTATTTTAAAAATAGGTCGTACATTTTAAGATTTTTCAATTGACATTGTAAACTTGGGACGTATCTCAAGGGAATATTGTTTTCAACAATAGAACTCTAAGTAGTAATGATGAATCGGAGTAGTAATAATAATGAGGGCTCGACTACAGACGGCGAAATCATTTCCTTGTGAAATTTGTGCTACCACGGCCTCTGCCATTTGGCTAGCTCTGAATCTGCTTACGCTATTATCAGGTGCTACAGACTGTTTTCGGTGATGTACGCTGAACATCTGGAGCTGCAACTGACAGTGCAATCTGTGCTACTTATTTTATTGCCGGTAGCCATTCTCTACGGCTACAAGAATCCAACGATTTAATATGTATGAATGTTTGATGGCTAGTAAACACGGACAACAATAGATCAGTTACACATGGCAACGCCATAAGCAGAGGATGAATTATAGACAGAAGAGGAAGTGTCGAAGTACAGGGTGTTTCAAAAATGACCGGTATATTTGAAACGGCAATAAAAACTAAACGAGCAGCGATAGAAATACACCGTTTGTTGCAACATGCTTGGGACAACAGTACATTTTCAGGCGGACAAACTTTCGAAATTACAGTAGTTACAATTTTCAACAACAGATGGCGCTGCAAGTGATGTGAAAGATATAGAAGACAACACAGTCTGTGGGTGCGCCATTCTGTACGTCGTCTTTCTGCTGTAAGCGTGTGCTGTTCACAACGTGCAAGTGTGCTGTGGACAACATGGTTTATTCCTTAGAACAGAGGATTTTTCTGGTGTTGGAATTCCACCGCCTAGAACACAGTGTTGTTGCAACAAGATGAAGTTTTCAACGGAGGTTTAATGTAACCAAAGGACCGAAAAGCGATACAATAAAGGATCTGTTTGAAAATTTTCAACGGACTGGGGACGTCACGGATGAACGTCCTGGAAAGGTAGGGCGACCGCGTATGGCAACCACAGAGGGCAACGCACAGCTAGTGCAGCAGGTGATCCAACAGCGGCCTCGGGTTTCCGTTCGCCGTGTTGCAGCTGCGGTCCAAATGACGCCAACGTCCACGTATCGTCTCATGCGCCAGAGTTTACACCTCTATCCATACAAAATTCAAACGCGGCAACCCCTCAGCGCCGCTACCATTGCTGCACGAGAGACATTCGCTAACGATATAGTGCACAGGATTGATGACGGCGATATGCATGTGGGCAGCATTTGGTTTACTGATGAAGCTTATTTTTACCTGGACGGCTTCGTAATAAACAGAACTGGCGCATATGGGGAACCGAAAAGCCCCATGTTGCAGTCCCATCGTCCCTGCATCCTCAAAAAGTACTGGCCCGGGCCGCCATTTCTTCCAAAGGAATCATTGGCCCATTTTTCAGATCCGAAACGATTACTGCATCACGCTATCTGGACATTCTTCGTGAATTTGTGGCGGTACAAACTGCCTTAGACGACACTGCGAACACCTCGTGGTTTATGCAAGATGGTGCCCGGCCACATCGCACGGCCGACGTCTTTAATTTCCTGAATGAATATTTCGATGATCGTGTGATTGCTTTGGGCTATCCGAAACATACAGGAGGCGGCGTGGATTGGCCTCCCTATCCGCCAGACATGAACCCCTGTGACTTCTTTCTGTGGGGACACTTGAAAGACCAGGTGTACCGCCAGAATCCAGAAACAATTGAACAGCTGAAGCAGTACATCTCATCTGCATGTGAAGCCATTCCCCCAGACACGTTGTCAAAGGTTTCGGGTAATTTCATTCAGAGACTACGCCATATTATTGCTACGCATGGTGGATATGTGGAAAATATCGTACTATAGAGTTTCCCAGACCACAGCGCCATCTGTTGTTGACAATTGTAACTACTGTAATATCGAAAGTTTGTCTGCCTGAAAATGTACTGTTGTCCCAAGCATATTGCAACTAACGGTGTATTTCTATCGCTGCTCGTTTAGTTTGTATTGCCGTTTCAAATATACCGGTCATTTTTGAAACACCCTGTATAAACAGAAGGCGAAGAGTCAGAGTGTGTGAGTACACTGAACGGGTAATTCAGATTATAAACGAAAATGAAACACTAATAGTTATGGGTCCGCGAAATGAATAGAAGACATAATTGCGGGAGAATAACGGCTCAGTAGTAGGCATGAGAAGGGACAAAGACTATTTGAGTTCTGCGGTAAATTTCATCTAGTAATAGCAAATACACTGCTAAAAAATAACAGGACGAGGAAGAGTACTTGCAAAGGGCCTCCAGACATGAGGAAATTCCAACAAAGCTACACTACCGTCATATGGACATTTCAAATGAAGATGCTGGATTTTCAGGTTTACGCAGGAATAGATAAGCAGGTCACAATTTAACAGTGACGAAGAGTAGACTGTAGTTAAAGAGAGTCATCATGAAGAATTAGTAAGGAAAAAAGTGAGATGCTCACGTACAGAGCAATGAGAAGATGCATTTGGAAATCTCTAAAGCTGTAGATATTGAATAACGAATACCACAATAGGCAGTTCTTTTGAAAAGGAATAGACATCTCAAAAAAAGCAATCATATACGTTGAACAGATAAATATAACATGTTAATAAATTTCTGTGCTACAGCCGTTTCTAAACATGTTTACTAGGTAGGTTTGCAACAGTGCAGTAGTGGTGGGTGGGTGCTTACACCGGATTGGCTGATGTAATTTGACATCTGTCCTACCTCTTTGACCTGGTTCGAGTCCCATTCCCGTTCATGTGAGTGTTAGAGCAAGATTGTTGAGAATCGTTTGCAGAATACATCGACATAATCCCTCTCTATGGCGAAGCTCATGGTAATGGAAGAGCTGCTTGCCGTCTTGATCAAGATATTTATGCACATTGTTCGACTACGTCGGATATCCTTTTCGCCACAATTACCCATCGGCTTCAAGAATTGGGTGCCATAATCGTTCGTAGGCGTGACTATGGTGCTTCCGAACTGAAAGAGGCCGTACAGCACCACTATGAAGAGAATCTATCAACCAGTGCACGAGTAATTAAGCGTGCAATGGATGTTGCTCCGAGGATCACATTTACAGCTATATCCATACCACCTCCAACACTCCACAGCACTTCCAACAGTCACAGACACGTCAATGAGGCTCGAACCAGGTCAAAGAGGCAAGGCAGACGTCAAATGCCATCAGCCTATCCACCTTAGGCAGCCCCCGCCATGACTACCCGATTGCAAACCTACCTAGCAAACACGTTTTCAAAT
The DNA here is from genome assembly GCF_023864345.2 of Schistocerca serialis cubense. Lineage (NCBI taxonomy): Eukaryota > Metazoa > Arthropoda > Insecta > Orthoptera > Acrididae > Schistocerca > Schistocerca serialis. The sequence goes on along the minus strand of NC_064642.1, from coordinate 796,743,161 downwards.
GGCTGTAGCACGGAAACGGTAATTTCCGGGAATGGGTTCCAATTAAAAGTATTATGTGCTCGCTCTGCTCTGTAAGTCCTAGAAGTTGTAAAGGGAATTACCGAACACCCTATAGAGTTACGAAGAACGTAATGGCGAAGAAACGTTAGGTGACGGAAGAAGTAATTCAACTGACCCACAAAAATGGTAGTACCAAATCGTTCCGGAAAATACAGAAATACAGCAATGTAGGTCACTTGGGAATGAAATAAATTTTAAGTGCAGGGAAGCCAACGTGAAATGACTGCAAGAAAGATGTGAAGAAATAGGGAAAGAAATGATCATCGGAAGGACAACGTTGTACAATCTGAATACTGTTCAAAATGGTTCAAATGGCTCTGAGCACTATGGGACTTAACACCTGAGGTCATCAGTCCCCTAGAACTTAGAACTACTTAAACCTAACTAACCTAAGGACATCACACACATCCATGCCCGAGGCAGGATTCGAACCTGCGACCGTAGCGGTCGCTCTGCTCCAGACTGTAGAGCCTAGAACCACTCCGGCCGGCCTGAATACTGTCTTCTGCACATTCAGGTGAGGTGTGAACTGATGGGCACTGTGCGTCAGTCTGTCTCTGTTCAGCGAAAACACCAGTAAAATCTTCTGTGCCTCTTACTCTGTGGTTAGTCTCTACAAGCAGTAGCGGAATTTCCATTACAATATCTCTACCCAAACATCATCACATACTGGTACAGTTAACAATTGCGAATACAAGAGGTACTCTTAAACGATACAGTAGAATTGGCCAGCAAATCACATTTACAGATGATAAATTGAATTATGAAAGCTTCAGCAAAACTACTGAACATGAACTACGAAACAAAAATCGCGATCGATAAATGAAATCCGGGCGTTGTGGCCGAGCGGTTCTAGGCGCTTCAGTCTCGAACTGCGCAACCGCTTCGATCGCAGGTTCACATCCTGCCTCGGGCATGGATGCGTGTGATGTCCTTAGGTTAGACACATGACGTCTGGGGTCATCACTCCCCTAGAACTTAGAACTACTTAAACCTAACCAACCTAAAGACATTACACACATCCATGCCCGAGGCAGGATTCGAACCTGCGACCGTAGCAGTCGCGCGGTTCCAGACTGAAGCGCCTAGAACCGCTCAGCCACATCGGCCAGCTGAAGAACGACTTGAATGGAAGTTGATTTCAATCGAGCAAGGAAGTGGGTGCGGTTGTGGATCCCTCAGGGACCAACAGCTTTCTATGAACACGAAATGATCGTCACCTCTCGTATCGGGACCAATGTCTCAATGCGTGCGTTGATTGCTGTTGAATGAACCGTTCCATAGTCCCATTGTGGTAAGTGTTAGACTATCCCTCATCTAACGTTTCACTCGAACTGGGCTGTACTACCACCTCCTAAAATATTTACTGTTCTTCCTGTAACGGTATGTACAAAAGCTGCTACACCATTTGAGTGTCCTGTTGTTTAATGATCAAAGGCCGTGACTGGTGAGGCAGGCAAGAAGCAGGAAGTGGCAACGGTACATTCGGTCGTGTCCCGTATCAGCTGCCCGCATCGTTTCATAGCGATCGTGTCCGGGCGCTGATTTTCCGATGTTATTGGCCGTTGCCAGTAGTGGATGCCGCGTCGCCGCGGCTGGCGCCAGAACCCCCGCCAGCATCGCGCGTATACCATAGGGCAGGCGCCAGAGGAAACGTCCGGCCTGCGGAAGGGAGGGAGGACTAGACTGTGTTTATTCTTTCCCGGCGCGTCGGGCAGACTACAGGAGAGGAGCGGCGGGGAGGGGAGGGAGTGTCTGCAGAGACGCCACCGAGAGCCGAAGGGGATGCCCCTCCGGGCAGGGTTTTTCCCTCCGGCAGACATCCAGTACCGCCGGACAGCCACTTTATCTCCAGCTGTAAGGGGATGCCTTCGAGTGGTCTCGGATAACTCGGTTTTATGTCCTCGCCTTGCCCTGGGGTGGACCCTCGCACCTTTGGTGGTGACATTTGTTACAGTAACGAAGCGACATTTTTTTCCTCTTTATTGAAAAGCCGAGTGCTGCCAAGAGAAAATACACTACAGTTTCATCTGCAAAGTGATTTTTTTTTTTTTTTTTTTTGTGGGCATGAAAGTTCCGAGTTGCTGTTTCTGTGTAAACTTTGTAAATTTATGTGTGTTCTTACTGGGACGCAAAATGTGCAAAATTCCTTCAGAATATGGTTTCCTGAGGGAGGATCTATGAAACACTCTACTGTTATACGTACATCTTTAATACTGTCGGTCTTCAGTTGCTATCAATATTGTAAAAATTTTAAATAAAAACAGGCTATGTTGACATAAAATATAAAATACACTACTGGCTATTAAAATTGCTACACCAAGAAGAAATGCAGATGTTAAAAGGGTATTCATTGGACAAATATATTATACTAGAACTGACATGTGATTACATTTTCACGCAATTAGGGTGCATAGATCCTGAGAAATCAGTACCCAGAACAACCACCTCTGGCCATAATAGTGGCCTTGATACGCTTGGGCATTGAGTTAAACAGAGCTCGGAAGGCGTGTACAGGTAAAGCTGCCCATGCAGCTTCAACACGATACCACAGTTCATCAAGAGTAGTGACTGGCGTATTGTGACGAGCCAGTTGCTCGGCTACCATTGACCAGACGTTTTCAATTGGTGAGAGATCTGGGGAATGTGCTGGCCAGGGCAGCTGTTAAACATTTTCTGTATCCAGAAAGGCCCGTGCATGACTTGCAACATGTGGTCGTGCATTATCCCGCTGAAATGTAGGGTTTCACAGGGATCGAACGAAGAGTAGAGTCATGTTTTGCAACACATCTGAAATGTAACTTCCACTGTTCAAAGCGCCGTCATTGAAAGCAAGAGGAAACCGAGACGTGTAACCAATGGCACCCTATACCATCATGCCGGGTGATACGCCAGTATGGCGATAACGAATACACGTTTCCAATGCGCGTTCACCGCGATGTCGCCAAACACGGATGCGACCATCATGATGCTGTAAACACAACCCAGATTCATCCGAAAAAATGACGTTTTACCATTCGTGCACCCAGGTTCGTCATTGAGTACACCACCGCAGGCGGTCCTGTCTCTGATGCAGTATCAAGGGTAACTGCAGACATGGCCTCTGAGCTGATCGAGCTGATAGTCCATCCTACTGCAAACGTAATCGAACTCTTCGGGCAGATGGTTGTTGTCTTGCTAACATCCCCATCTGTTGACTCAGGGATCGAGACGTGGTTGCACAATCCGTTACAGGCATGCGGATAAGATGCCTGGCATCTCGACTGCAAGCGACTCAAGGCCGTTGGGATCCAGCACGGCGTTCCGTATTACCGTCCTGAACCCAGCGATTCCGTATTCTGCTAACAGTAATTGGATCTCGACGAACGCGAGCAGCAATATCGGGATACGATAATCTGCAATCGTGACAGGCTACAATCCGACATTTACCAAAGTCGGAAACGTGATGGTACACATTTCTCCTCCTTACACGAGGCATCACAACAACGTTTCACCAGGCAACGCCGGTCAACTGCTATTTGTGTATGAGAAATCGGTTGTAAACTTTCCTCATGTCAGCACGTTGTAGGTGTCGCCATCGGCGCCAACCTTGTGTGAATGCTCTGAAAAGCTAATCATTTGCATATCACAGCATCTTCTTCCTTTATAGCCAATGGCCATAGAGTATTTCACATTAATAATACTGCACTATAGTGTTTTGATCATATGTGTAATAGGAAAAAACGTTAGTGTGAGACGTTATACGAATTATGCAATTACAGGAATTTTTATTTACGATATGGAATCGAAACGGACAAATATTCCGTAGTACACGGTACTTCGGTGTGCCCTGCCCCCTGTATAAGGTTGCAATAGCTACGCGCTAACACAACGCCAAATGCTTAACTTGGAGACGAAATCCGAATCAGTAAATACTGTAGTCGATCCGCGGTATTATGGAATCAGTGACGGCTTGATGGAACCCAAAATAAACAGGAAATGCTTCGCCATCATATATGAGCACATCCCATTAACAGTAACAAAGTTAAGCTTAAACCGTGCGTCAAAACACGTCACACATCGTAAGATGAGAACGAAGTTTCGTGAGATAAAATATAATCTGCAACATTCTGAGCAGAAGTGGAGGTTGCATGTTCCTGTGTTAGTTTAATAAAACAATTATAAAAAGTAGCAATAACAAAATGTGCGGCAAAATACGTGATATATTGTAAAATGGAACATAATTGCGGAAGCTAAAATGTAAGCAGAAGTGCAAGTTGCGTATTCATCCGTCAATTTAATAAAATGTGTGTAATGAAGTATATGTATGTATTTGACATTTTATTGGAAGGGTGAGTCAAATGAAAACCTTAAATTTGTAATGACAAATAGAAATTACGCGCCGTTATCCTGTAAGTTGGCAAAGGGCTACAAACAGCGTGCAGAATGGTCTATTGGTGGCACATAGTGCAGATGCACACATACCGTCGCAGTATCAGCATAAAGATGGCCGCCCCACGTGCGACTTGCACCAGGGAAGAACAGCGTTCTGTTATTCGATTTTTGAGGTGTGAAACCTACTGAAATTCATCGTCGAATGAAGGTTCAGTACGGTGATGCATGTTTGTCACAGCAACAAGTCTACGAATGGAGTAGGAAGTTCGCAAATGGTGTGACTTGAGTGGAAGATGCTCCTCGTCCAGGTCAGGCACAACGAGTTGTGACTCCACAGTACATTGCAGCAGTTGAAGCCATAGTGAAGGAAAACCGCCGAGTGACACTATATGACATTGCAGCATTTTTACAGATTAGTCATGGGCCAGCACACCACATAGTGCATGATGTACTCCAGTTTCACAAAGTGTCTGCAAGATGGGTGCCACGGCAGTTGACTCCTGAAATGAGAGAACGACGTGTTGCGCTTTGAACGAGAAGGAGATGACTTCCTTGCAAGAATCGTTACTGGGGACGAAACCTGGGTTCACTTCCACCAACGGGAAACGAAGAGAGCGAGCAAGGAATGGCGCCATTCCTCGTCACCAAAACCAGAGAAGTTTCGAACAGAACCATCAGCAGGGAAGGTTATGCTGACTCTCTTTTGGGACGAAAAAGGCGTCATCTTGGAGCATTACATGCCTAGAGGGACCACTTTCACCATTGCATCATACACAGATCTCCTAAAAAATCATCTGCGGCCTGCATTAAAATCATAGCGACGTGGATTGCTGTCAGCAGGTGTCCTTTTGCAACATAACAATGCAAGGCTCCACACTGCCCGTACAACAGTTGCAACAATCATTGACCTGCATTTTGAGTGTCTTCCTCACCCACCATACTCACCAGACCTTGCCCCAAGTGATTTCCATATGTTTGGATCACTCAAAGACGCAGTGGGACGAAAGAAGTTCTGTTCTGATGAAGAGGTACGCCACGCGGTGCATGAGTGATTGCGCGGACTACCAAAAGAATTTTTTTCTAAAGGAATTTATGCACTTTCTAACTGCTGGAGGACTTGCATTGAGCGTGGGGGAGATTATGTTGAAAAGTGATGCAGCTTTGTACTACTTCTGCACAATAGGTAATACTTAATAAAATATTTAAGGTTTTCATTTGACTCACCCTCGTAATTATATGAAACGGTAACATCAGGAATCGTGAAGACATCATCAGTTATTTAGGAAATGGTTGTACTGCTTCTTGTCGACTGACGAAGCACGTGGTATGAAATACACATAAACATACGAAAGAATGTGTGAAGTATGGCTTCGTATCAACGTCATTTGGTTGTGTAGTTAATGAGGCATTAACATTCGCAACTCATCAGAAGTACTTGTACAAATATACAGAACCTGGCATCCCAGAACAAGGCACCGAAGCTTTATCGAACTCAGTTTTGCTCAACGAAGTGAAACACCTATCACAGAAGCGAATCTGCATTTTTTGCCCTCTACGTCTCCTTCTAGTTTGATGGAAACTATACCGTGACGTCTTACTAGATGTCCTGCCACCCTGTTCTTTCTTCTTGTCAGCAGTTCCCACATATTCCTTTCCTCGCCGATTATCAGGAGAATCGCCTCATTCCTTCCCTTGTCAGACCAACATTCTTCGGTAGCACCACATCTCAAATGCTTCGATTCCCTTCTTTTCCGGTTTTCCCACAGTCCATATTTCACTACCACACAACGCTGTGGTCCAAACATACATTCTCAGAAATTTCTTCCTGATAGTAGTGCCTATGTTTGATACTAGTAGACTTCTTATGGTCAGGAATGTCCTTTTTTCCAGTGATAGTCTGTTTTTGATGTCATCCTTGCTCCATCCGTCAATAGTTATTTTACTGCCTAGGTAGCAGAATTCCTTAACTTCATCTACTTCGTGACCATCAATCCTGATGTTAAGTATCTCGCTATTCTCATTTCTGCTACTTCCCACTACTTTCGTCTTTCTTCCATTTACCCTCAATCCATATCCTTCACTCATTAGATTGTTCATTCCATTCATCAGCTACTGTAACTCATCTTCACTTTCACACAGGATAGTAATCTCATCAGCGAATCATATCATTGATATCCTTTCACCTTGAATTTTAGTTCCACTCCAGTACCTTTCTTTTATTTCCATCACTGCTTCTTACATGTACAGATTGAACAGCAGGGGTGAAGGACTACACCCCTGTCTCGCACCCTTTTTAATCCGAGCACTTCGTTCTTCAATCTTATTATTCCCTTATGGCTCTTGTACATATTGTATATTACCCGACTCTTCCTATAGCTTACCTCCATTTTTCTCAGAATTTCGTAAATCCTGCACCAATTTACATTGTCGAAAATGTTTTACAGCTCGACAAATTCTACCAACGTGTTTTGATTTTTCTTTAGTCTTGCTTCCGTTATGAACCGCAACGTTATAATTGCCTGTCTCGTGCCCTTACCTTTCCTAAAGCCAAACTGATCGTTGTCTAGGACATCCTCAATTTTTTTGCCATTCTTCTGTATATTATTCTTGTCAGCAACTTGGATGCATGAGCTGTTAAGCTGATTGTGCGATGTTTCTCGCGCTTCACAGTTCATGCAGTCTTTGGAATTGCGTGGATGATATTTTTCCGAAAGTCAGAAGGTATGTCGCCAGACTCATACATTCTACGCATCAACGTGAATAGTCGTTTTGTTCCCACTATCCCCAATGATTTTACTGATTCTAATGGAATTTTGTCTATCCCTTCTGCCTTATTTGATCTCAATTCCTCCAAAGCTCTTTTATATTCTGATTCTGTTACTGGATCCCCTGTCTCTTCTAAATCGACTCCTGATTTTTCTTGTACCACATCAGACAAATTTTCCCCTTCATACAAGATTTCAACGCATTCTTTCCACCTATCCGTTCTCATCTCTGCATTTAACAGTGGAATTTCCGGTGACCTCTTAATGTTACCACCCTTGCTTTTAATGTCACCAAAGGTTGTTTTGGGTCTCGTCTATTTTGAGTCCCTTCCGACATTATTTCACTCCTCAGCGACTTGTATTTCTGTGTTCCTCAGTTTCCTGGAAGATTTTTGTACTTCCTTCTTTATCGATCAACTTTAGTATTTCATCTGTTACCCATGGCTTCTTTGCAGTTACCTTTTTTGTACCTATGTTTTTCTTTCCAACCTCTGTGATGGTCATTTTTATAGATGTCCATTCCTCTTCTACTGTACTGCATACTGAACTATTCATTATTGCTATATCTATAGCTTTAGAGAACTTCAACTACTATGATGATCAATTTTACGATTACGAGTTCTAGGTGTTTGAAATTGAGCGAGAAAAAAGAATGACTAAAGTGAGACTTGCACCAGTGACCCATAAACTGCACTAGATTAACAACGTATTAAGCTACCGATTCATTTTTATATCCAGTGCGTATTTCCGTTTCAACTATATTAAATAGAGTCCCTCGGAAAAGATCAAAGACGGGTTTTTCTGTAACTTTATGAAAAACTTTAAGAATGACCTTTTCTCAGAACTTTTTAACCCTGTTTCACTGCGGGGCAGGAAGCAGCCTCCGCCATTTTCATATTGCCTATACACAGTGACTATCAAAGCGCAACAGTACAGAGACTGTGACTGTAGAAAATTTTTGAAATAAAAACTACGTAGCTAAAGCGTGATTAAGAAAAACGTTGATGGCAATCAGTGCATTAATTTTAGTTAACGTAACTTGGTAATACGATATTTAATACATAAATGGGACCTACTTCCCAGAGCGTAACAACACCAGTGTACGCGTGCTATGACTTCTGTCCAGTCATCACGTTTGTGTTTGTTTACATCGGGTTTATTCTTATGACGTACAGAATATAGGACACATGTTCTTGCGTGCACTGCCTCCCAAAGTACCCTACATCTTCCAGTTGGTGGTTAAACTGCGCCAAACCGGTGCTACGAAGATCACTGCCAGACCGCTGCTTGTAGTTGGCGCACCCTAGATTTTTATTCCACCATCCTTCGCGAATGTGTCTCCGTGCCTCCGACGCTGGAGTGACAGATGACAGTAAATAACGCGAAGACACAGGTCGTATCCGATATGTGCCGACCCTATAAGGGAAGATCGACCGAACGTGAACACTTGTCAGAATAGTAATGGGACGACCCACCATGTACCACGTCGTTCGAGAACGTAAACTACGCCGAAGAGCGAGCATGAAGGACATCAGTAGCACGGATGGTCGTTGCCTCACTACCGCAACGTGGTATTGCCACAGCCTTCTCCGACCATTACGCACGACTTATTTCGGCTCAGTGTTCTGACCTGGCAAGGGTGACAGGAGTCTGACGATTGATTTATTGCACTATTCCACAGGACTTACAAACTGAATTATTATTGGTCGAAAATAGGGAGGAAGAAGCTTTCAGTGTCGTAGGTAAGTCTTCTGGCCCTGATGTACTCCCTGTGGCGTTTTGTAGAACTTTTCAGAATTTACTGGTCCCAAGTTGACGGACATTTATCTGAAGCTTAAGCCCCCACGGTAACATTCTCCGCAACCTTCGTCGAAGGAATGATTATACCAGTCCAAGAACCGACAGGTGGCACTACATATTGCTCAGCTGACACGCGAAGATATTCACCAGATTGTTAGCGACCCTTATACTGCCCACCCTGCCTCACGTTGTCTCACCAGATCTGGCTCCCCTAGGGTGCATCAGTAACAACCACACAGCCGCACTGTGTCGATACGGCGACATTATAGCACTAGTGAAGGCACGCCGCATCCTAGGAGCGCTGGCATCGTTAGATTTCAGCCAAACTTCCGATCCAGTTGACCACGTGTACCTGACGTCCGTTCTGCAACACACGCGCTACCCACAGCACTTCATACACGTCGTGATGTGTCTCCTCCGACGGCGTTCTCCAAAGTGTTCATCAACGGCTGTCCTTGCAGTCCCTCCAAATTTCGAGGTCGGTGCGTCAAGGCTGCCTCTTGTCTACCTTACTCTACGCCCTGGCACTGGAACCGCTTCTCTGCGGCCTCTGTCCAAGCTTCGCGTGGCGTCACATTTCGCCATACACCACATGCAGACGACCTGATTGTCGTGCTCTGCAACGGTGACGATGTAACCAACGCGCTAACATGAATTGACATGTATAGTGTTCAGAATGAGATTTTCACTCTGCAGCCGAGTGTGCGCTGGTATTAAACTTCCTGGCAGATTAAAACTGTGTGCCGGACCGAGACTCGAACTCGGGAGTTTGCCTTTCGCGGGCAAGGAAAGTCTGGAAGGTAGGAGACGAGGTGCTGGCAGAAGTAAAGCTGTGAGGACAGGGCGTGAGTCGTGCTTGCGTAGCTCAGTTGGTAGAGCACTTGCCCGCGAAAGGCAAAGGTTCCAAATTCGAGTCTCGGTCCGCGACACAGTTTTAATCTGCCAGGAAGTTTTACGTATAGTGTTGCTTCCAGCAGCTGAGCAGTTGTCTCAGCATTATCAAATCGGTCACTATGAACCTACGGCTTAGTGGTGCTGTCAAAAGCCTCGGAAGAGGACGAGATTAGTGTTTAACGTCCCGTCGATAACGAGACCATTAGAGGCGGAACACGAGCTTGGATTAAGGAAAGACGAGCAAGGAAATTATCCATACCCTTTCAAAGAAACCATCCAGGCTCTTCCCTGAAGGGATTAAAACATTTCCCGAACTGGAGTTCAGTGTGCTAACCACAATGCCACCTCGCTCGATCAAATGTCTCGGAGCAGAATTTTACGACAACATATTGCGCACTGCGGCCCTTAATTACCGCCGCATGTTACAGCAAATTCGGGTGAAGATCGTGAGCCTTCGTCTGAGGACGCTCGACGTTCTTCAAAGGACACACTTTGTCAGTATTTACCTAGCATCACGCGTTCCACACAAAGCGCATGTACTTGCAATACCGATACTAACAGCTTATTGTACATTAGCGCCACTTGAAATCCGCGTCAGTACAGGCATGCTCTTCAAAGTCAATTATGAATCGCAAACCCTTCCCCCAGACAGAAGGTATCCTCGCGAAGTCCACGTCCACGTCAGAGTGGTGGCCCTAATTGTCAGCTGGCACATCGGACTGAAAAGTTTGACTCGTTTTCTGGTGGAATCCGCTGCTCCACTCTCCCTTGACGCCCCCCCCCCCCCCCCACTGACGACGCAGGACGTACCTCTACATTTCTACTAGTTTGGACACCTTTACCTTGAACATAGTTGTGTCGTTATCGCAATACCAACAACGAAACAGGCGACGACGCGGGAGATATATTCCATCTTACAGCGGAGGCATCCACCAAACGTCGTGGAGGCCAATAATCCGCCTATTAGAAGGTGGTCTGGCGAACGATAGACTTGATTACACTGGATACAGACATCCGATCAACAACCTACATCACAGTCAACGGTAGACAGGTCACCGACGGTGCCACAGCAAGATACACATGTCGGATTCGAATCTATGTGCGGAATGCTGAATGCCACATGCGGACGAGTACCATCTAAGATATCGAGCAGCAGAAGACGTATGGCACTTGGTGCAAAACAAAGTTTGGCGTACGTTCTACTAGTGAACACAAGTACCTTGGCTTTTGCTTTTCCCTCAGAGCTGTAATTCAAGTGGTTCAAGTGGCTCTGAGCACTATGGGACTGAACTTCTGAGGTCATCAGTCCCCTAGAACTTAGAACTACATAAACCTAACTAGGACATCACACACAGCCATGCCCGAGGCAGGATTCGAACCTGCGACCGTAGCGGCCGCGTGGTAGCTGTAATTCCCACGCACCAAAATCAACATAGTCATATAGGTCCGTCGACACGCGTGAATTATTTATTTCACAATTGACCAAAGATGAAATCAACTTTTGGAAATACCGAGAAGAACGTCACTGCAAGACCGTAGGGAATCCCAAGTTCAGGCAATATTTTCCTAATTACTTAGGGAGCGCCTTATACGACACTCCACGCAACTTGGTCGTCATCAGCTAGAAGACGATACAACTTGACTGACCTGACGGGAACATGATCGACTTCTTTTTTTTTTCTTTTCAAAAGTCTCCTGACTGGTTCGATGCAGCCCGCCATCAATTCCTCTCCTGTGATAACATCTTCATCTCACAGTACCACTTGCAACCTACATCCTCATTTACTTGCTGCATGTATTCCAATCTCCGTTTTCTTCTACAGTTTTTGGCCTCTACAGCTTCCTCTAGTACCACGTAATCATTCCCTCATGTCCCATTATCCTGTCCCTTCTCTTTGTCAGTGTTTTTCACATATTCCATTCCTCCCCGATTCTGAGCAGAACCTCCTCATTATTTACCTTATTTATCTGGTTTTCAACATTCGTCTGTAGTACCACATCACAAATGCTTCGATTCTCTTCTGTCCGGTTTTCCGACACTCCATGATTCACTACCACACGGTGCTGCGAAGTAACCCGTGGTCTAGAGGTAGCGTCTTTGATTCATAATCAGAACATCTTCGGTCCCGGGTTCGATACCAGCCACCGCCTAAATTTTGATAAATAATCAGCATTGGCGGCCGAAAACTTCCGGTATAAGAAGTCAGCCTCATTCTGCCCACGGCCTTGTCAAAGAGGGCGGAGGAGCGGATAGAGGTTCAGGGCACTCTCTTGTGTTAGGGGTGGGAAATTGCCCCTAAAGGTGGAAGAATCAGCAATGATCAACGACATGAGAATGCAGAAGGCAATCGAAACCACTGCATTAAAGACACGTAACATGTATCCACAGGACATGTGGCCTGTAATTGAAGAAGTGTCATGATGATCTCTCCATTGGCAAAAGATTCCGGAACAGTCCCCCATTCGGATCTCCGGGAGGGGACTGCCAAGGGGGAGGTTACCATGAGAAAAAGATTGAATAATCAACGAAAGGATAACGTTCTACGAGTCGGGGCGTGGAATGTCAGAAGCTTGAAGATGGTAGGGAAACTAGAAAATCTGAAAAGAGAAATGCAAAGGCTCAATCTAGATATAGTAGGGGTCAGTGAAGTGAAGTGGAATGAAGATAAGGATTTCTGGTCAGATGAGTATCGGGTAATATCAACTGCAGCAGAAAACGGTATAACAGGTGTAGGATTCGTTATGAATAGGAAGGTAGGGCAGAGGGTGTGTTACTGTGAACAGTTCAGTGACCAGGTTGCTCTAATCAGAATCAACAGCAGACTAACACCAACAACGATAGTTCAGTCTGGCATTAGCTGCCGCAGCGGTCGCACGCTCCTCAAGTTTGCTCCGTGAACGTTCAGTGTTTACGCCAGTGTTTTCGTGTTTTGTGCTCGTTTATTGACGTTTTGCACGTGAATTAAGCGTTATCAAGTGAGCATTTGGTCTTCTTTCGTGTCATCTTTCTACGAAGTGCCGTTGGGATTTCGGCGTTGTCCGAGATTTCTTCGCTGCAGAACACCATGGCAAACTCCGTGAGAAAAAACACCGTGATTTTCACCTTCGACAAGTACACCCGTCGAGTGCAGCCCTCTGCACTTGAAATACACGACTGGATTACCGAGGTAATTGGCCTTCATTCTGAATCTGTTCATACCATGCAGCTCGACTCTGATGAATACTGCATTTTTGTAAAGTTTAACGATTCCGCGAGTGTAGACCGCTTTCTGGCAAAATTTGGTTATGAAACGGAATTTACACACCGTGATGGTACTAAAAGTACTGTCAAACTCCGGAATTCCGAGTCTGTAATTAGGAATGTTGGGGTTTTGAATATTCCCATAGAAGTAGACAATTCGAAAATTAAAGATGTCCTTTCAAAGTATGGGGTTGTCAGGCAAATAGTCAACGAAAGGTGGGCTTCGCATTTCAAGCTGCAGTGCTTTAACGGCATTCGCTCCGTGGAGATGGAAGTGAAAGCAAACATTCCCTCCCACATCTTTGTTGACGGGCACAAGGCGCATGTTATGTACTCAGGACAAACCCCTACATGTCATGTATGTAACGAGTCTGGTCACCTCCGTCAGGACTGCCCTCGCCGTGTATTTGTGCTAACAAATAACCTTACGCAACGCCGGAAATTGACACTCAACGATTTGTTGCCAGCCAGTAATACAACAGAGCCAGCGGCGGTCGTGGATCCTGTTACTACCTCTGAAAATGTTGCACTTAATGTTAATGACTTTCCGTCTTTAAAACCTGCATTAACTGCTGAAATTCCGTCCCGTGACAGCGAGATTCCCACAAAAAAGCGTCCTCTAGAGGACACTGAAAGAAATGTTGATGAGGACTCTTCCTGTGAAACACTCGTTGCCAGGAGGCCGAAGCCCAGTCCTGAAGATCTGTTGGAAGTGGAAAAAGGAGATGGAATGAAGGTCGATGTGGCTCCCACTTCCGCACAAGGACTTACACCGCCACGAACAGATAGTGACGCAGCGGGTAGTGATTTTTCACGGAAATGTGACCCTGAGCCTGAGGTCACGGCTGAAATAACCGCATCAAGTGCACAACCCATACAGTGCGAACCGTCCGAGGAAGTACCAGGTAAAGAACCTGCTGACTCCGAAGCGCAACGCCGCGCCGAAGGAGGAAATACACAAACATCACCGCCTCGCCAGCAAAACAACACAACAGACACCACGCCGGAACCAAACATTGACGACTCGCAAGCCACGGCCGTTGCCCCATTTAGCCACCGCCGGCGGCTGCGACAGTCACCGGGCCTTGCTGTCACGCGTCATCAAGCGAAAGTCACACCAGAGAAGAAAGACATCAAGAAAAAGAATATCAAATATGAAGTCATCAGGTACAACACTGACGAGGAGAAAGAGAATGGCCACAGTGACTTATAGCAATGCATTGTCAGGATATCAGGATACTTTTCTTCTCAAGCTATTTGTTTAAAAGCAGTGCAAATTTTCTAGGCAGTTAGTACATGTAATGGGCACACAGCTTGTAAAGATCGTGCCTTGTAGGGAAGCACGTTTGCTGCTATAATCATACCGAACCTCATCCCAAATAGCTTCTTCCGGTATGTCTGTGCTGCAAGCTTATAGCATTACTACTATTAACATTAATAAAATACAGTCACCCTTGAAATTGGCAGCACTAAAGGAATTCTTGTACCAGTCCGGAACAGATATCGCGTTGCTACAAGAAGTTGCGATAACGGAATTTCGGATCCCAGGCTTTTTTGAAATTGTTAATGTTTCTACGGAAGCCAATATCGGTACAGCCATTCTTATAAGGGAAGGCATTCCGGTGACTGAAATCGAACGACTAGAATCAGGAAGAGCCATAGGCATAAAACTTTTCGATGTGACAGTGATTAACCTTTACGCCCCATCAGGAACTTCCCACAAATTGGATCGTGCGAAGTTTTTTCAAGATGAACTGATTTATTTATTGAGGAAAAATCCGTGTTCTCTTATACTAGGTGGAGATTTTAACTGTGTTTTAAACCAGAAAGATCAACAACCCAACTTCAACTACTCGCCACAGTTAAAAAAATTAGTAAGTGATCTACACCTTAAGGATGTGTGGGAACTTCAGCACCCGACGTCAGTCGGGTTCACGTATATAACCAGCCACTCCCGCAGCAGACTAGATAGAATTTACGTGTCACCAAATTTGCAAAATTATTTATTAAACGTTGAGACTATTCCAGTGTATTTTAGCGATCACAGTACACTTTTAACTTGCTTTAATCTAAGTGTACAACCAACCCGTCGATTCAGAGGCCAATGGAACTTAAATATCTCTGTTTTAACTGACGAAGAACTGGAACAGGAAATAAGGTTTGCGTGGACTATGTGCCTCCGCACAGTAGACAAGCACCCAACAGTCATAGACTGGTGGACAAGAAGGGCTAAACCAAGGCTGCGGAAAGTTGTCATGCAGTATAGTGCAGCCAGGCACAGGGAGTTGAGGAATACAATGGAGTTTTATTATAAAGTTTTAAGAGACTTATATCAACAGGCCCATGATGAAGTAATTCGTCTGAATGATATCAAAAAAATAAGAGCCAAGTTATTAAGCATTAAACGGCAACAGATGGAGGGACTCAAAATTAAATCGAAAGCCACATCTGTCGTAGCAGATGAAACAGCTTCTCTGTATCACTTGGTGCGGCATGCTAAAAACAGACGTCAAACTTTAATTGATGAAGTCCAGACGCATACTGGTACGAGGCTCACATGCCAGAAACAAATACTGGACGAAGTCCACAGGTACTATGAAACCTTATATGCCCCTACCACAGTGGAAGATGCAGCTCTCGAGGACTTTCTCACTATTTTAGGTCCACAATTGTCGGGAACAGACAACGCTGACATCCTGTCACCTATTACTAAAGATGAAGTGCATGAGGCAGTGCGTAACTCACCTCTCAACAAATCTCCGGGACTTGATGGCCTCCCTGTGGAGTTTTATGCCCGCTACTGGTCTATAATTGGGGACAAGATCACTTCCATGGCAAATGAGGTCCTGAACGGAAAACCGGTCCCTGCAGAGTTTAAGGAAAGTAAAATAGTACTGATTCCTAAGAGTAAAGGCAAAACCAACTTAAACAATTTTCGGCCTCTTTCGCTACTAAATTCTGATTACAAAATAATTTCGCGTATTATCAACAAAAGACTCTCTGCCTTTTCCAACAAAATATTGAGTCATCACCAATCTTGCTCTCCGACCAGAACGATATTCGAAAGTCTATCTGCATACAGAGACGTCATTGCAATTACCTCAGTGACAAGTATAAAATGTGCTTTAATCTTTATAGATTTCAACAAAGCTTTTGACAGCGTTAGTCATAGATACCTCTTTGCGACGCTGTCAAGAATGGCTTTCCACCCCCAGATTGTGAACATGCTAAGGAATAT
Source organism: Schistocerca serialis cubense (assembly GCF_023864345.2). Classification (NCBI taxonomy): domain Eukaryota; kingdom Metazoa; phylum Arthropoda; class Insecta; order Orthoptera; family Acrididae; genus Schistocerca; species Schistocerca serialis. The sequence continues at coordinate 796,726,789 of NC_064642.1, read as the reverse complement.
TGCAACAGGTGTAAATGCGAAAATAGCAATCAATGGCCAAACATCTAAACCCATACAGATAAGGCGAGGGGTTCCACAGGGCAGTCCCTTATCAATGTTTTTATTTTCAGTATCTTTAGAGCCCTTCCTCCGCACTGTCCACGAAAGATTAACAGGCATAACATTGAGTGGTGAGAAAACTGTCATACGAGCTTATGCTGATGACGTGGGCGTTGTAATAAGGAATAAGGAGGAGACAGTTACACTGGAAAGAGAAATCCAAAGATATTGTCTAGCGTCGGGAGCGACAGTAAATGAAAACAAAAGTCAAATATTGAATCTACGGGGCCTAGATCACCTTCGACTGGCATGGGCAAAACAAAACAACAAACATAAAACTTTGGGAATCACCTTAATGGCATGTCCGATGCGGATGGCTGCTTTTAACTGGACGGAAACTAGGAGGAAAGTTCATGGTGCTGTAATGGAGAACATCCATCGAACTACGGACCTGGTGCAAAAAGTCAGATTCATCAACTCCTGCGTTTTGTCTAAAGCGTATTTCACTGCGCAGGTATTTCCAATCCCTAAACTAGTAGCGAAAGGGATCATGTCCACTGTTACCAATTATTTATGGAGAGGAGACATATTCAGGGTTGGTGCGACTACGGTTATACTGGATGTCAGAAACGGGGGCCTCGGTTTGGTGCATATTGGCAATAAAGCGTCTGCTCTGTTCCTCAAACGGACTTTCCATATACTCAGAGAACTTCCACAATGTATAACCGCAAAGCTCTTTGAGGCTGTGACACCCCATAGCCTGCAAGCACCGATTGATGTGCGAAGGATTAATGCCCGTCTGCAGTATGTGAGGAACTTTTTCCTCGAAGCAAGTTATCTTAGTGACGAAATCAGAAGCAACACACGTATCACAGCGCGCGACATCATACTTGAAAGGAAGTTAAATGAGGGTCGAAACAAAATTGAAACGAAATTCCCAAATTGTGACTGGAAAGCTGTATGGCGGAACATCAACTATGCCGGGCTATCTACAGACGCTATTTCCGCATGGTACAAAACAGTTAATAATGTCATCAGCACCAACGAGAGACTATATGGGATCGGTTTAAACCAGACACACCTTTGTGGAAAATGCAATCTGGTGGATACACTCAGCCACAGATTCACCTGTGGTGGCAATGTGCATAACTGGAATTGGATCAGGCAACAAATCGCCTTTCTCACCAGATCCTCTACGGAATATATAACGCCATCGCTCCTCCTGAGACCAGACATGACATACTTTCCGAAATTAAAAACCAACGCCATTAGCTGGTTACTGGGAAAATATGTTAGTTATGTCATCCACACACTTGGGTCGGACAACGAGATAGAATTCCGCGTTTACATGAAGTGTGAATATGCAAAAATCAGCACGTATCGCAACCACAAGAAGCACTATGGGAACATGCTGAAGATCATTTTTGAAAGAATGGGTGTTGGTTAAATATGTGAAACCACTACAACACCTTGAACGAGAACGAACAGAAGAAAAATAAAAGTCACTTGGTTCCTTATTATTATTTACTGTAACCTTGCTTCCGGAATTTTTTTTTTGTATGTGTTTAATTGTATTGTATTTAAACTGGTTCATAGTCAAGAAAACTGGTATTAAATATGCTATTATTTTTTATTCAATGGACAGTTTACAAATTAAACAGTGAATTCAACTTTGTAGACAAACCCACTGATTGGGTGACAATAATTTGCACCTAGAATAATCTCAGTTATCTTGAGCAAAGTTTATACTGTAACCACTTTTAAAGTTTGTTTTACCATTATTACTGTATTAGACATATTTACCATATAAATAGTTTAAAACTGGTTCTTTTTTTTAATGTTGCAAATGGTTTAATCATTAATTGTACTGTTGAATACTTGAAATGTATGTGTTAGTAAAATACAATAAAAAAAAAAGAGGTAGCGTCTTTGATTCATAATCAGAACATCTTCGGTCCCGGGTTCGATACCAGCCACCGCCTAAATTTTGATAAATAATCAGCATTGGCGGCCGAAAACTTCCGGTATAAGAAGTCAGCCTCATTCTGCCCACGGCCTTGTCAAAGAGGGCGGAGGAGCGGATAGAGGTTCAGGGCACTCTCTTGTGTTAGGGGTGGGAAATTGCCCCTAAAGGTGGAAGAATCAGCAATGATCAACGACATGAGAATGCAGAAGGCAATCGAAACCACTGCATTAAAGACACGTAACATGTATCCACAGGACATGTGGCCTGTAATTGAAGAAGTGTCATGATGATCTCTCCATTGGCAAAAGATTCCGGAACAGTCCCCCATTCGGATCTCCGGGAGGGGACTGCCAAGGGGGAGGTTACCATGAGAAAAAGATTGAATAATCAACGAAAGGATAACGTTCTACGAGTCGGGGCGTGGAATGTCAGAAGCTTGAAGATGGTAGGGAAACTAGAAAATCTGAAAAGAGAAATGCAAAGGCTCAATCTAGATATAGTAGGGGTCAGTGAAGTGAAGTGGAATGAAGACAAGGATTTCTGGTCAGATGAGTATCGGGTAATATCAACTGCAGCAGAAAACGGTATAACAGGTGTAGGATTCGTTATGAATAGGAAGGTAGGGCAGAGGGTGTGTTACTGTGAACAGTTCAGTGACCAGGTTGCTCTAATCAGAATCAACAGCAGACCAACACCAACAACGATAGTTCAGGTATACATGCCGACGTCGCAAGCTGAAGATGAACAGATGGAGAAAGTGTATGAGGATATTGAAAGGGTAATGCAGTATGTAAAGGGGGACGAAAATCTAATAGTGAAGGCCGACTGGAATGCAGTTGTAGGGGAAGGAGTAGAGGAAAAGTCTGCAGGAGAATATGGGCTTGGGACAAGGAATGAAAGAGGAGAAATACTATTTGAGTTCTGTAACAAGTTTCAGCTAGTAATAGCGAATACCCTGTTCAAGAGTCACAAGAGGAGGAGGTATACGTGGAAAAGGCCGGGAGATACGGGAAGATTTCAATTAGATTACATCATGGTCAGACAGAGATTCCGAAATCAGATACTGGATTGTAAGGCGTACCCAGGAGCAGATATGGACTCAGATCACATTATAGTAGTCATGAAGAGTAGGCTGAAATTCAAGACATTAGTCAGGAAGAATCAATATGCAAAGAAGTGGGATACGGAAGTACTAACGAATGACGAGATACGTTTGAAGTTCTTTAACGCTATAGATACAGCAATAAGGAATAGCGCAGTAGGCAGTACAGTTGAACAGGAATGGACAGAAGTTGGGAAGGAAAACATAGGTACAAAGAAGGTAGCTGCGAAGAAACCATGGTTAACAGAAGAAATACTTCAGTTGATTGATGAAAGGAGGAAGTACAAACATGTTCCGTGAAAATCAGGAAAACAGAGATACAAGTCGCTCAGGAATGAAATAAATAAGAAGTGCAGGGAAGTTAAGACGAAATTCCTGCAGGAAAAATGTGAAGATATCGAAAAAGATATGATTGTCGGAAGGACAGACTCACCATACAGAAAAGTCAAAACAACCTTTGGTGACATTAAAAGCAACGGTGGTAACATTAAGAGTGCAACGGGAATTCCATTGTTAAATGCAGAGGAGAAAGCAGATAGGTGGAAAGAATACATTGAAAGCCTCTATGAGGGTGAAGATTTGTCTGATGTGATAGAAGAAGAAACAGGAGTCGATTTAGAAGAGATAGGGGATCCAGTATTAGAATCGGAATTTAAAAGAGCTTTGGAGGACTTACGGTCAAATAAGGCAGAAGGGATAGATAACATTCCATCAGAATTTCTAAAATCATTGGGGGAAATGGCAACAAAACGACAATTCACGTTGGTGTGTAGAATATATGAGTCTGGCGACATACCATCTGACTTTCGGAAAAGCATCATCCACACAATTCCGAAGACGGCAAGAGCTGACAAGTGCGAGAATTATCGCACAATCAGCTTAACACCTCATGCATCGAAGCTGCTAACAAGAATAATATACAGAAGAATGGAAAAGAAAATTGAGAATGCGCTAGGTGACGATCAGTTTGGCTTTAGGAAAAGTAAAGGAACGAGAAAGGCAATTCTGACGTTACGGCTAATAATGGAAGCAAGGCTAAAGAAAAGTCAAGACACGTTCATAGGATTCGTCGACCTGGAAAAAGCGTTCGACAATATAAAATGGTGCAAGCTGTTCGAGATTCAGAAAAAAGTAGGGGTAAGCTATAGGGAGAGACGGGTCATATACGATATGTACAACAACCAAGAGGGAATAATAAGAGTGGACGATCAAGAACGAAGTGCTCGTATTAAGAAGGGTGTAAGACAAGGCTGTAGCCTTTCGCCCCTACTCTTCAATCTGTTCAACGAGGAAGCAATGATGGAAATAAAAGAAAGGTTCAGGAATGGAATTAAAATACAAGATGAAAGGATATCAATGATCGATTCGCTGATGACATTGCTATCCTGAGTGAAAGTGGAGAAGAATTAAATGATGTGCTGAATGGAATGAACAGTCTAATGAGTACACAGTATGGTTTGAGAGTAAATCGGAGAAAGACGAGGGTAATGAGAAGTAGTAGAAATGAGAACAGCGAGAAACTTATCATCAGGATTGATGGTCACGAAGTCAATGAAGTTAAGAAATTCTGCTACCTAGGCAGTAAAATAACCAATGACGGACGGAGCAAGGAGGACATCAAAAGCAGACTCGCTATGGCAAAAAAGGCATTTCTGGCCAAGAGAAGTCTATTAATATCAAATACCGGCCTTAATTTGAGGAAGAAATTTCTGAGGATGTCCGTCTGGAGTACAGCATTGTATGGTAGTGAAACATGGACTGTGGGAAAACCGGAACAGAAGAGAATCGAAGCATTTGAGATGTGGTGCTATAGACGAATGTTGAAAATTAGGTGGACTGATAAAGTAAAGAATGAGGAGGTTCTACGCAGAATCGGAGAGGAAAGGAACATGTGGAAAACACTGATAAGGAGAAGGGACTGGATGATAGGACATCTGCTAAGACATGAGGGAATGACTTCCATGGTACTAGAGGGAGCTGTAGAGCGCAAAAACTGTAGAGGAAGACAGAGATTGGAATACGTCAAGTAAATAATTGAGAACGTCGGTTGTAAGTGCTACTCTGAGATGAAGAGGTTAGCACAGGAAAGGAATTCGTGGCGGGCCGCATCAAACCAGTCAGTAGACTGATGACCAAAAACAAAACGGTGCTGTACTACAGACGCACATTCTCAGACTGCTTACTCCGTCCGTCATTGGTTATCCTTTTGCCTAGCTAACAGAATTCCTTAAATGCATCTACTTTGTGACCATCAATCCTAATGTTAAGTTTCTCGCTGTTCTCATTTCTACTATTTCTCATTACCTTCGTCTTACTTCAATTTACTCTCAGTCCATATTCTGTACTCATTAGATTGTTCATTCCATTCCGCAGATCCTGTAACTCATCTTCACTTTCAATCAGGATAGCAATGTCGTCAGCGAATTGTATCAGTAATATCCTATCACATTGAATTTTAATTCCACTGCTGAACCTTTCTTTTATTTCCATCGTAGCATCTTCGGTGTAAAGACTGATCAGCAGGGGCAAAAGACTAAATCGCTGTCTTACACTCTTTTTAATCCTAGCACTTCGTTCTTTGTCATCCACTCCTATTATTCCCTTTTCGCTTTTGTGCATATTGTATATCACTGGTCTCTCCCTCTAGTTTACCCCTATTTTTCTCAGAATTTCGAACATCTTGCACCATTTTACTATGTCGAACACTTTTCCCAGGTCGTAAAATTCTGTGAACGTCTTGATTTTCCTTGAATCTTACTTCCGTTATCAACCGCAAAGTCAGAATTGCCTCTCTCGTGCCTATACCTTTTCTAAAGCCAAACTGACCGTCGTTTAGCACATTCTCAATTTTCTTTTTTATCATGCTGTGTATTATTATTGTCAGCAACTTGGATGCGTGACCTGTTATGCTGATTCTGCGATGTTTCTCGCACTTCATGCAGTCTTTGGAAGTGCGTGGATGATATTTTTCCGAAAGTCAGGAGGCATGTCGCCAGGATCATACACTCTAAACACCAACGTGGATAGTCGTTTTGTTCCCACTTCCCCCAATGATCTTAGAAATCCTGATGGAATGTTATCTATCCCTTCTTCCTTATTTGATCTCAATTCCTCCACAGCTTTTTTAAATTCTGATTCTGATAATGGATCCCCTACCTCTTCTAAATCGTCTCCAGATTTTTCTTGTATCACATCAGACTAAGCTTCCCCCTCATAGAGGCTTTCAACGTATTCTTTCCACCTATCCGTTATCATCTCTGCGTTTAATAGAGGAATTTCCGTTGCTCTCTTAATGTTACTACCCTTGCTTTTAATGTCATCGAAGGTTGATTTGGCTTTCCTATATGCTGGGACTGTACTTCCGACAGTCATTTCTTTTTCGATTTCTTCACGTTTTTCATGGAGCTATTACGTCTTAGTTTCCTTGATCTTCCTATTTATTTTAATCCTCAGCAATTTGTATCTGTATTCCTGAGTTTGCAGGAACATTTTTGTACTTCCTCCTTTCATCGATCATCTGAAGTAATTTTTCTGTTACCAGTGGTTTCTTCACAGTTACCGTCTTTGTACCTATGTTTTGTTTTCCAGTTTCTGTGATGGCCCTTTTTAGAGATGTCCATTCCTCTTCAACTGTACTGCCTACTGCGCTATTCCTTATTGCTGTATCTGTAGCGTTAGAGAACTTCAAACGTATCTCGTCATTCCTTAGTACTTCCGTATCCCACTTCTTTGCGTATTGATTCTTCCTGATTCATGTCGTTAATTTCAGCTCACTCTTCATCACTACTATATTCTGATCTGAGTCTATACCTGCTCCTGGGTATGTCTTACAAAGGAGTATCTTATTTCGGAAACTCTAACTGAAATCTTCCTGTATCACTCGGCTTTTTCCAAGTATACCTCCTCCTCTTGTGATTCTTGAATAGAGTATTCGCTGTTACTAGATGAAATTTATTACAGAAATCAATTAGTCTTTCCCCTCTCTCATTCCTTGTCCAAAGCCCATATTCTCCTGTAACCTTTTCTTCTACTCCTTCTCCTACAACAGCGTTGCAGTGCCCCATGAATATTATAATTTCATCTACCTTTACATACTGTGCCACCCTTTCAATATTCTCATATACTTTTTCTATCTTTTCATCTCAGCTTGCGACGTCGGCATGAATTCCTGGACCATCGTTGTCGGTGTTGGTTTGCTATCGATTCTGATAAGAACCTTCCTCTCACTGTTCACAGTAACACACTCTTTGCCCTATATTCCTGTCCATAACGAATCCTACTTCTGTTACACCATTTTTTGCTGCTGTTGATATTACCCTACACTCGTATGACGAGAAATCCTAGTCTTCTTGTCATTCCACATAATTGACCCCTGCTATATCTACATTGAGCTTTTGCATTTACGTTTTCAGATTTTCTAGTTCCCTATCACATTCATGCTTCTGATATTCCACGCCCCAACTCGTAGAACGTTATCTTTTCGTTGATTATTCAGTCTTTTTCTCACAGCCACTCCCCCTTTGCCAGTCCCCTCCCGGAGCTATGAATGGTAAATTAATCCGGAATCTTTTGCCAATTGAGAGATCATCATGACACTTTTCAATTACAGGCCACATGTCCTGTGGATACACGTTACCTGTTTTTAATGTAGTGGTTTCCATTGCCTTCTGCATCCTCATTCTGTTGACCATTGCTGACTCTTCCACCTTTATGGTCAGTTTACCACCACTAGGACAAACGAGCGCCCTAAACCTCTATCCGCTGCTCTTACATGGCCTTTGGCAGAATGAGGGCGATATCTTATGCTGGAAGTCTTCGGTCGCCAATGCTGATTAATAATCAAAATTGAAGCAGTGACGCGATTCGAATCCACACCGAGGACGTGTTGATTATTCATCAAAGACGCTAACCCTAGACCACGTGTCTGCTCCGCGATCAATGGTGGAATAACCTACGACATACGTGAAGACGTACCTGGACTATTAAGAGAAAGAAGAGCAGGTCACATCCTTCTGCATCGTGCTACGAAGCACATTTTCGGTTTCCTGTATACATCGCTTTCGCGTAAGAAAGTCCCGAAATTATTCGATTTGTTTACTTAGTGCAGGATGCGGTGCTCGTTGCACGTATTATAGACGTGATTAAAACATAATAAAATTAAAAAATGAAAATGGTGCCACTACCGATTTCTCCCACCACCGCTGCTCTCTTGACACCGCGGCCAGACCTCAGGTTACGACCTCTGTCCACTCTAACCTTCCCGCCCTCCCTTCCAATCCCTTCTTCCTGAAAAAAAAAATGAGCAGGACACCGGAGTTCGAATTCTAGTGAGAAAAATTTAAAAAAAATGTCAAGCGACGGCTCATTTAAATTGGGAAATTCGGGTTTGAGTCCGGTCCGACACAAATTTTCAGTGTCGTGAGTCAAATATACAGCCGTAGGCGGTTCATACTAGCAACTAAGAATATATTTCCTGCAAATGACGTAGAATAGACTTAAGAATGACTACAGCAGCTACTTGCGGGCACCGGTAACGCTAAGCCACAGCTGCTTTCACACACTGACTTGTAAGAGCCACACGAAGATTTCAGATTAACATTAGAACCTTCATATTTTAAACTCAGCTACGCTTATTAGGTACCGCAGACTCAATGTGCATCTCCTATAAATAGTAAGTGCATGGGTAATTCGTTCTTTATTTAGTTCCTGCCTTCTGTATTAATAACTGGCAATCATTGTGTAACTTCCATGAAATTTCCCCAAATATTGTGTTGACTTTAGCGTATTCACCTCAGAATTAAAATGTCATCTTTATCAAACTGATGGTATTTTAATTTAGTTGTAACCAGTTTTACTATTTCACGCCGGCCGCGGTGGCCGTGCGGTTCTAGGCGCTCCAGTCCGGAGCCACGCTGCTGCTACGGTCGCAGGTTCGAATCCTGCCTCGGGCATGGGTGTGTGTGATGTCCTTAGGTTAATTAGGTTTAAGTAGTTCTAAGTTCTAGGGGACTAATGACCACAGCAGTCGAGTCCCATAGTGCTCAGAGCCATTCAACTTACTATTTCACTAATGTAACATTCACCTCATCACCACTTAAAACATCCGGGCTATTAGCCCGTTGTCGATGTATAAAAGTTTCTCCTAACGTTTCCTCTCCGACTGCTGGAGCCATCTTCACAGGTAAAATGGCTAACTGCAACCAGAACTCGAGAGAGCGTCCATTATATAGGCAGTACGGAGGGAACCACAGTTTATCACGTGACATCGGCTACGAGGTTATCGCCGGTATTGCCAACATTCTCGATTGGAAGCAATCGATCGTCATTCTTACGTTGCAATGTTGATATCCAAATTTTGTTTAATTTAACACTTTCCTTTTTCTGATAAAATTATTATGGTATTTATAGATCTCAACAACGTCTCTATACGCACGGGCACGATAATGAAATGTTTTAGATATGACACTCGTCTCAGTGGATTTTATTTCGTGATCATCTTCTTGGTAAAGATGTTCCGTTGTGTCAGATTTATCCGTACGTCAACGAGACTGGCGTAAACACTACTTCTAGTGATGCCGATATGAACCAGTGTATCCAAAAGATGAGGTAGATCTTTTGCCGATCTTAAACATTCTTCAATCTTTCTAGTGGGCCTGAAAGTACTGAAGTTTCCGCGCCGTACTTGCTCAACACTTTCCCACTGCGATCTGTAATCGTCCTGACGAACGGAAGCAAAACATTTCCCTTGGCCGGTCGTCGTTCATCATTGGTCCTCTTTCTCCTCTTAGGGCAAAGTGCTCTATCTCCTTGTTAGAAGAACCATTCTTCTTGAGTGTCGACCGTAGATGTTCAAGCTTATCTTTCAAGTAAGTCGGCTACCTCTGAAGATGTTTCCCGCTGTCGGAGAGGAAAACTTAGCAAAAAAGTTTTGTACATCGACCACAGCCTCATAGCCCGAAAGTTTTATGTAATGCTAGTACCAGCCGTGGAAGCTTACATTGTATGATTCCTCTTCTCATTTGTCCTCTTCATGTTTAATTTGAAGTCTTTAGGTTCTTACTGTTGTGACTTAGCAAGACAGCCAAGCCACTAGGCGGTGAAGCCGAAAGGCACGCGTTTAAGCTCACGCAGGCTGGCGTGAGGTCTTGAACAGTTAAAGGATTTGAGTCTAGCAAATAAAGTACGTAGCTGTTGGAATACTTAACTTTAATCCATAATCGGTGAACATATGTCTGACGGTACATGCATCACAAGATAAATAGCGATTGATAATGGCGCCTTGCTAGGTCGTAGCAAATGACGTAGCTGAAGGCTATGCTATCGGCAAATGAGAGCGTAATTTGTCAGTGAACCGTCGCTAGCAAAGTCGGCTGTACAACTGGGGCGAGTGCTAGGAAGTCTCTCTAGACCGGCCGTGTGGCGGCGATACCGCGGCCGATTTAAAGGCTACCACCTAGCAAGTGTGGAGTCTGGCGGTGACACCACACTTACAATAAGTAGGGCCTTATAGCGACCATTAATCATTCTGCACTTTGATGAATTCCTATTCATGTCACCTTTGAGAGTCACAGCATTCATGTATGTTTTTGGGCCACCCGTGCATAATTAAGTCAGTTTATTTATTTAACCGCTGTGCGAAGCATGTAATTAAAGTAATGCTGTAGCGAGCGATCTCTTCGTCGGCAAGGTTGAAACGTCTCCTTAGAACAATTATACGTGATTGTGCTTAAACTGACACACAATATTTTTAGCGCAACGCAATCTGACTTTCAATAATCCCTACAAAAGAAAGGCCCTGACTAAGATTAACCTATACCTTTCACAAATCACTTACTTCACCAAAAATCTCCGTTACTCGAAGTACTGCAATACAGCGAGCACCACTACTGCCAGCTAAATAATAGATTGAAACTACTGAAGGCACTAACTACTGATAGGCATAGTTAGCAAATGAAAGATTTTAATAGAGAACAAACAATGTATTTACCTTAATAGTGTTCAAAAGTCATAATGTATATACCAGTTCATGACATCCAGTCTTACAAATTTCAAAACTCCGCCATCTCTCTCCCCACATCCACCACTGCTGGCGGCTCACCTCGAACTGCGCAACGCTACGCGCTGTTCACATCCAGCTGCCCAACACTACAATGGCAGACAACAATGCAAACTAGCCACAGACTGCACACAGCACAACCAGTGATTTGCATACAGAGCGCTACGTGGCGTTACCAATAAGAAAACCTAAACAGCCTACTTACAAGGTCATCCAGTACAGATCAGTTTCACATTTACATGGATATGTCGACTGCTCAACCGTACCTTCACGCCCACGAGAGACAGCCGATACAGGAGTGAAAGTGATTCATCGAACATCTCATCCTCCAGTATTACTGACACGTTCGCGAGTAATTCAGAAGTGCCAGTGAGGTCGAGTCGACTATCGCTTCTTGCTACAGCGGATGGGGCAGGCAGGCGACGCCGTGCCCACAGCTCTGCTATGACGTCACGGCAGGTAGGCGAGTTGCAAACGATCCGCGGGAGTCGCCTTTGTCGCCGCCTCTGGCGCTTAACGACCCGCTAATTCGCGCCGCGCCTGCCGCTGTTTCCCCACACCCTGGCCGTCGCTTTCTGGGCCTCTATTACGGCAGCCAATTTCGCTCACCTGTCGCTGCAGGTGGCGCCGGCGACGCGACGGCGTGAAGACTGTAATCGAAAGCTGTTCGCTACGTACTTCCTCAAGGGAGCCTTCTGTGAACTTCAGAGGCGGGCTGACTTTGCTACTTGAGCAGCGACAACAGTTGCGCGCGCTGTAACACTCGCTGCGCCTCTGCCTGTGTTACATTCATTACAGAGAAAGTTACTGCAAGAATTACGTTTTGTTGCTACAGGATACTTCTGGAGAAATGACTTCATGACAATTCGGCATGTACGGAGTGTTACAGGAGGTCTAGTAAGTATTTGAGGCGGCGGTAGTCTAGATTAGTGCTTCCCCTACTTTTCTACCTGGTGGGACACTTTGCAACCCCAGAATGTGTCAAGCCACTCTATATTTTATTTACTTATTTGTGTATTTGTCCCTTCTTTCGAAAAACTTCGTCTTACAATGGTATACAGTCCACACTTTAATAAATTAGTGTTGTCAAATGTCGAGTAATACAAAATTATAACGTTTCAAAGGACTTAGTAGCATGTGTCTCCTTCTTCCGTGCTGTCTGCGCCCTCCCTCCGTGAAACTGTCACACACCACCCCCAGGGAGTAGCGCCCCACGGGTTGGGAATAGCTGGTCTACACTAATTTGAAAAACAATCTATTCCATACAAATTTTTCTTGAGTATACAGTTCTGCAGCGTCAAAAATTGTATGTAATGCACAAACAGCAGTAGTCTAGAATGAGATTTTCACTCTGCAGCGGAATGTGCTCTAATATGAAACTTCCTGGCAGATTAAAACTGTGTGCTGGACCGAGACTCGAACTCGGTACCTTTGCTTTTCGCGGGCAAATGCTCTACCAACTGAACTACCTAAACACGACTCACGCCCCCTCCTCACAGCTTCCCTTCTGCCAGTACCCCGCCTCCTACCTTCCAAACTTTACAGAAGCTCTCCTGGGAACCTTGCACAACCAGCACTCCTGAAAGAAAGGATATTGCGGAGACATGGCTTGGCCACAGCCTGGGGGATGTTTCCAGAATGAAGCTGTGAGGACGGGGCGTGAGTCGTGCTTGGGTAGCTCAGTTGGTAGAGCATTTACCCGCGAAATGCAAAAGTCCCGAGTTGGAGTCTCGGTCCGGCACTCAGTTTTAATCTGCCAGGAAGTTTCATATCAGCGCACACTCAGCTGCAGAGTGAAAATCTCATTCTGGAAACATCCCCCAGGCTGTGGCTAATATCCTTTCTTTCAGGAGTGCTAGTTCTGCAGGGTTCACAGGAGAGCTTCTGTAAAGTTTGAAAGGTAGGAGGCGAGGTACTTACAGAAGTGAAGCAGCAGTTGTCTAACTTGTATTGCTTGGAGAGATACAGATTGCTAGAATGTAATTCAAACAAATACTCACAGAAGGTGTTAAGTGAAGGCAAATGGTCAAGCTCAAAGTTGATTTAAAAAAATTCAACTTTTGGCATCACTGCACTTTCGGATTCACAAACTACATGTAGGTTTTCAGGGGTCATGTTGGTGATCTTTACTGAGGCCAGAGCAGCTCATAATCCAAACAGCCAATTCGTCTCCTATGTTTACGTTTTGCTTACATATTTCGCTTTCCAACAATTACGACAGGCACCAATCTGAAGATACCTTCATGGCCGTGAAACGTAACTGTTCTTACTGATCCACCTTCTGTGCAATGTTACATTTATATTATGTGTCATCAGGTGACTAGAATGTTCAGGTTTCGTGTCATGCTGGAAGAACATCCCCGTTCTTGTAGCCAAATAAACTTATCCCAAAAATACTAGATAGTCGTTTTAAAGTACATCTAGATAAGGAGACTCTGCACTAGCACAAGAAGCCCAATAAACTGAATGTGTACTATAACACAGCACACATTTACAGAGAAGAGTTCATTCAAATGGATCCCCACAAATTTATGTGCGTTCTCAGCTGACCACCATTTTGAGTTACTAGTGTCATTGACACCATCACGAGTGAAAGCACGTACATCAGTCAGCAATGATAATCGGATTGCTCGGCGATTTGTGATTATTCAAGACGAAATTTCCAATGTCTAACTTCATCTCCGTCTGCAGGGTGCTGAATTCCCTGTAAGTGCTAAGGACAGAGGCCTTTCATACGTAATGTTCGCCACATTCTTGTACGTCGAACACCTACAAAACAGAAATTCTGCGTGTGCTTGTTGAAGTACTGCGTTCCACTCATTGAATATTGTCTTCTACACCAGCCATTCTCTTTTCATTTGCCATTTCCTATGAAACACCGGACTCACGTGGTTTAGTGAAAACAAAAGCTAATGTGGTACTATGCAGTTAGGAAATTGTCTACTACAGATGTGTTTGCACTTCAAAATCTCCACACGGAGTCCATATCCGCATACTCCGATTCCGTAAATACTTATTACGCTTTAGCGACACAGTACCGTTGCCTAACAAATCAAAATCACAGAAAAAACACATTTATGTAGAGTCAAGCACGAATTCACAACGTGAATTTTAAAATAAAAATTGCACTGCACTTTTGTAACAAGAAAGAAAATGAAACCTTATCTCTGTAGCCGGCTGAATTTCCCTAACCAATAAAATTTGAACCCATCTTACATAGTGAAGAAAAATATCCGCTACCAGTCACAATAAAAGATTATTTATTTGTCACAGGACCGGTTTCGGGCTTGCGCCCATCCTCAGGTGTTTATACATTCATTTACTTGTTTATACTGTTGGAGATCAATGTATAAATATAAAAAAAATTCACGTCCATAATTTCAGTTTTACCAAGAATAGCTTCATATTTCAGTATTTCACGAGTGCACATCATAATACTGAACTATGAAGCTGTTGTTGGTAAAACTGAAATTATGGACGAAAAAATGATAATGAGCGTGTAACTAAGTGGCAAAACTGTCACCACAGCATAACTGTAATAATGGTGCTTCATCTTTATGTAACAACAGATATATTTTCATCAAATGCTGCCTTACCACTTACTATTGTCCCACTTGTATCTGCGTAGTCACCAGCAAATAAATAACCTTTTATTGTGACTGGTAGCGGATATTTTTCTACACCCTATAAAGGAACAGTCACGGAGTTCGACAGCATCCACTATGGATAAAATTCATTCCCTCTTAAATGGAACTGTGCCTCAAAAAACACACTCTAAGACAAAAAAAGAAAAAAAAGGAAGAAAAAGCGACGCGCCATGAACGAATCATCCAAATGGGACGGAAATTGGTACCGTACATGTGACGACTTCTACAGACAAACATACTACATACAATTTCAGACAAACTGAATGGTTTATTCAAGAGAAAGAGCTTCACAAACCGTGCAAGTCAGTAATGCCTTAGTCCACCTCTCGCCCTTACGAAAGCACTTATTGGGTTTGGCATTGACGGAGTTATCTGATGTCCTCCTGAGGGATATCGTGCCAGATTTTGTCCAATTAGTACGTTAAATCACCATAATCCAGAGCTTGTTAGAGGGCCCTGGCCATAGTACTCCAAACTTTCTCAACTGGGGACAGATCTGGGAACACTGCTGGCCGAAGTACGCTTTGGCCAACACGAAGACCAGTAGCAGAAACTCTCACTCTGGAAATGCATTATCTTGCTGAAATGCGAACCCGTGATGAATTGCTATGAAGGGAAACAAAACGGGTCCAAAATACCGTCTACGAACCGCTCTGCTGCAAGGGTGCCGCTCTTGACAACCAAAATAGTCCTGCTGCGGAAACAAATGGCACCTTCCATTCGAACCGCAATGATCAGAGAAGGCGTGTCTGGAGACGCCCCAGACAGTGACGGTAGACCTACCTGAGTGACGGCCGCCATGCGTCCCGACTGCTGGGAGTGATGCTGGAGTGTGTCATTTCATGTCATTCCTTTTCGTTGTCATTCGTGGCACCCTTGCAGCACAACGGTGTGTTAACGATATTCTACGCCCCTTTTCGTTGCCCTTCATGGCAAACTATCTCTGCCTTGCATTTCGGCAATGTAATGCCCTCCCAGATACTTCGGGGGTTTCTACTGCTCGTCTCCGTGCTTGTCAAACTGTATCTAGGCGAGCAAGATTAAAAGATATCTCCCCAGGTGAGAAAGTTTGGAGCATTGTGAGCAGGGCACACCAGCCAGTTTGAGTATTTGACAATGTAACGTGCCAATAAGACAGAACTTCGCACGATATCCCTCAGGGCGTTACCAACCAAGTCTATCAGTCAATACCAAGCCGAATAATTGCTTGCTTAAGGGTCAGAGGTGGAACACAGCGTTATCAAGTTGCTCAGTTTGTAAGCCCTTTTCCTGAATAAATGGTCCAAATGGCTCTGAGCACTACGGGACTCAACAGCGGAGGTCATCAGTCACCTAGAACTTAGAACTACTTAAATCTTACCAACCTAAGGACATCACACACATCAATGCCCGAGGCAGGATTCGAACCTGCGCTCGTAGCGGTTTCGCGGTTCCAGACTGCAGCGTCTAGAACCGCTCGGCCACTCCGGCCGGCTCCTGAATAAATCTTCTGAAATTGTAATCATTTGTTTGTCTGAGCGCGTATGTAACACCTACAGACTCCCGTCCCATTCGGATAATTCCTTGGTGGTGCTTCATTTTTGCTTTATTCCATTTTTTTGTGCGTATGAAAGTAAACAGGTGCAGAATTACAAATGGGATACAAATCTTGGGCAGCTAATCCTGATGTGACTGTTATTAATAACATTCATACGAATGTAGTCTACAATGGCAGTTGTCTGTTTCAGAAAAGATGTGTGGAAACACTCCAAAGATTCTGTCACCATTGTTGTTGTTATTGTTGTGGTCTTCCGTCCTGAGACTGGTTTGATGCAGCTCTCCATGATACTCTATCGTGTGCAAGCTTCTTCATCTCCCAGTACCTACTGCAACCTACATCCTTCTGAATCTGCTTAGTGTATTCATCTCTTGGTCTCCCCCTACGATTTTTACCCTCCACGCTGCCATCCAATGCTAAATTGGTGATCCCTTGATGCCTCAGAACATGTCCTACCAACCGATCCCTTCTTCTGGTCAAGTTGTGCCACAAACTCCTCTTCTCCCCAATTCTATTCAATACCTCCTCATTAGTTATGTGATCTACCCATCTAATCTTCGGCATTCTTCTGTAGCACCGCATTTCGAAAGCTTCTATTCTCCTCCTGTACGAACTATTTATCGTCCATGTTTCACTTCCATACATGGCTACACTCCATACAAATAATTTCAGAAACGGCTTCCTGACACTTAAATCTATACTCGATGTTAACAAATTTTTCTTCTTCAGAAACGATTTCCTTGCCATTGCCAGTCTACATTTTATATCCACTCTACTTCGACCATCATCAGTTATTTTACTCCCTAAATAGCAAAACTCCTTTACTACTTTAAGTGTCTTATTTCCTAATCTAATTCCCTCAGCATCACCCGATTTAATCTGTCACCATAGCAACTCACATTTACCGGAGAGATAATGCAATGTATTATGGTCCAGGCACTATGTCAGATGGGTTTCATGTACGTGTCCCTGGGGTGCTGAAGGTTACTTTCAGTTGCGATTGATGCGTTAAAAAGTTTTATTTCACACGGTTAACACTTTTATTAAAACTGTGCTATCTTATTTTACAATTATCCATTGAATAGGAAAGTGATATTTGTCGTTCGTGGCATCATACAATACGAAATAAATCTCTTCGGTGTTAGTGTGTCGTCCAAGCTAGTATTCACGGCACTGCTAGGGTAAAATCCATTTATACAACTTTTAAGAGGCTCTACAGGATCATGACCAAGTTCTAATGAATTTGGCAGTCGTATGAAGCTACCTTCAAATGATAAGTTAAAATTTTAAAAAATGGTTCAAATGTCTCTGAGCACTATAGGATTTAACATCTGATGTCATCAGTCCTCTAGAACTTAGAGCAACTTAAACCTAACTAACCTAAGGACATAACACACATCCATGCCCGAGGCAGGATTCGAACCTGCGACCGTAGCGGTTTCGCGGTTCCAGACTGAAGCGCCTAGAGCCGCTCGGTCACACCAACCGCCTAAATTTTTCAGCCAGCACAGTTTTTGCGATTATAAACGCTAATTTTACACCACAATTGATGGGTGGTGTGTAAATGTATCCAGGGTATTAAATGATGCCATTTGTTTCCACTACGTGAATCTTTCTCCTTGAGATCTGAAGCGTAGCAACAGGTAATGGCTAGCTGACATCTACACTCCCGCTCATCAATTCCCTTCCCCTCCCCCATCCTCTTTGCCCTCTCGCTACACCCAACCATCACAGTTCTTTACCATACCTATTACGTCACCCTCGTCTGCAGTGATCAACATACAACCCACGCAACCCACATTTCATTCAAAGGAATAGCGTCGACTACCCGCGCTATAGTTCCTATCTGTCATTCCTTCATTTAACTGGTAGCAATTAATGACAATCACAATATTACAAAATGCTTGACTTGTTGATGTTCAAATGTTCAAATGCGTGTGAAATCTTAGGGGACTTAACTCCTAAGGTCATCAGTCCCTAAGCTTACACATCACGTAACCTAAATTATCCTAAGGACGAACACACACACACCCATGCCCGAGGGAGGACTCGAACCTCAGCCGGGATCAGCCGCACAGTCCATGACAGCAGCGCCTCAGAGCGCTCGACTAATTCCGCTCAGCGACTTGTTGATGTATCTTTCAAACAGTGTAGCACGTATCCTTTTTTTTCTTTTTTGTTCACTGGTTTCAGCCAAACACTGACATGTCGCTACGCTGTATTACCCAAAGTCGACCTAATGTAGACACTCATATCGATGGTGTACTGTCTTCCGTAGCTGTTTGGCCTAGCTGAACGTGTGACGTTTCTCGCCGGAAGCCAATCAAATGCTTGCCGTGAGGATTCGCCTTGAATTTAGCTTTGCTAGCCCCAGTTATCCTTACATCCTGTTTTGACTGGCGAGATCGTTGTATGCTATTGGGTTAAGCAACAGATGCTTTCATGAAGAACAACCTTATTTTTCTCCTACTTTTGATTGAAAACAGAACTTAGTTGATTCTGGCTGAAGTTGAGCCGTATACACACATGGACCGGAATATTCGTGCATTCTTATGCATCATACACGATGTTGAGTCTGTAGCGGACTGGCCAGACAGCCAATCCACTATGACGGGTAGCCGAAAGGCACGCGTTAAGCTCACGCAGGCTGGCGTGAGGTCTGGAACATTACAAGGAAATCAGAACTTAGAAAAACGGACGCAGTTGCTGTAATACTTAACTTTAATCCATAATTGGTGTAAATCGCTCTTGTTGATACATCAATAATAATCTCAATATAAACTGGTAATGGCGCCTTGCTAGGTCGTAGCAAATGACGTAGCTGAAGGCTATGCTAACTATCGTCTCGGCAAATGAGAGCGTAATTTGTCAGTGAACCATCGCTAGCAAAGTCGGCTGTACAACTGGGCCGAGTGCTAGGACGTCTCTCTAGACCTGCCGTGTGGCGGCGCTCGGTCTGCAATCACTGACAGTGGCGGCACGCGGGTCCGACGTATACTAACGGACCGCGGCCGATTTAAAGGCTACCACCTAGCAACTGTGGTGTCTGGCGGTGACACCACAGAATCCCCTTCAGATGCGGTAATAGGTCAGCTGAATTATTTGACATCATTATTTTGTGTATGCAGCAATGTAATCTACAGCTTCAGCATTTGCTATAGATTTCGAGGTAAATTATGACTCAGTGCTTGTTCTGTAAAGGGAGGGATTTTCTAGCAGAGCAAGTTTTTAGCAAATGTGATATGTACAGCTACATCTACGGTGGCCAAACAACGGTGAACTGCATGACAGAGAAGATATGCATGTTCTTCAAACTCTTGCTTGCTTTTGTTTCCAACCACATGCTTATGAAAACACAAGTTATACCGCCCTTCGCAAATATCTTGCACGATCCACAACACCACAAGTATTATTATACATGAAGAGCCAAGGAACCTAGTACATCTGCCTAATATCGTGTAGGGCCTCCGCGACCACGCGGAAGTGTCCCAACAGGACGTGGCATGGACACGACTAACGTCTGAAGTAGTGCAGGCAGGAACTGACACCATGAATCCTGCAGGGCTGTCCATAAATCCTTAAGAGTACGACGGGGTGAAGATCTCTTCGGAGCAGCACGTTGCAAGGCATCCCATGCTCATGTATGGGGAGTTTGGTGACCAGCGGAACTGTTTATACTCGGAAGAGTTCAAAAATGGTTCAAATGCCTCTGAGCACTATGGAACTTAACTTCTGAGGTCATCAGTCCCCTACAACTTAGAACTACTTAAACCTAACTAACCTAAGGACATCACACACTTCCATGCCCGAGGCAGGATTCGAACCTGCGACCGTAGCGGTCGCGCGGTTCCAGACTGTAGCTCCTAGAACCGCTCGGCCACTCCGGCCGGCTCAGAAGAGTGTTTCTGGAGACCATCTGTAACACTTCTAGACGTGTGGGGTGTCACATTGTCCTCCGGAATCGCCCTAGCTCGTTGGAATGCACAGTGGACATGAATGGATGCAGGTGATCAGACAGGATGCTTACGTGCGTGTCACATCTAAGACTCGTACCTACACGTGTCAGGGGTCTTAACTGCACACGCCCCACACCATTACAGTCCACCACCTTGAACAGTCCCCTGCTGACACGCAGGGTCCATGGATTCATGAGGCTGTCTCCATAACCATAGACAACCATCGTCTCGATACAATTTGAAACGAGACTCGCCCGACCAGGCAACATGTTTTCAGTCATCAACAGTCCAATGTCGGCGTTGACGCGCTAGGGGGAGACGTAAAGCTTTGTGTCATGCAGTCATCAAGCGTACACAAGTGGACCTTCGGAACCGTAGAATGGTTCACATGCTGACACTTCTTGATGGTCCGGCATTGACATCTGCAGCAATTTGCGGAAGGGTTGCAGTTCTGTCAGTGGAACGA
Source organism: Schistocerca serialis cubense (assembly GCF_023864345.2). Classification (NCBI taxonomy): domain Eukaryota; kingdom Metazoa; phylum Arthropoda; class Insecta; order Orthoptera; family Acrididae; genus Schistocerca; species Schistocerca serialis. Next base: position 796,706,020 of record NC_064642.1, on the reverse strand, counting down.
TTTTCTTCAGTCGTCGTTGATCATGTTCTTGCAGGATATTTTTTCGGTAGCAGCGATGTCGGATATTTGATGTTTTACCGCATTGCTGATATTAACGGTTGTTGTTGTTGTTGTGGTCTTCAGTCCTGAGACTGGTTTTATGCAGCTCTCCATGCTACTCTATCCCGTGCAAGCTTCTTCATCTCCCAGTACTTACTGCAACTTACATCCTTCTGAATCTGCTTAGTGTATTCATCTCTTGGTCTCCCTCTACGATTTTTACCCTCCGTGCTGCCGTCCAATGCTAAATTTGTGATCCCTTGATGCCTCAAAATATGCCCTGCCAACCGATCCCTTCTTTTTGTCAAGTTGTGCCACAAATTTCTCTTCTCCCCAATTCTATTCAATACTTCCTCATTAGTTATTGATCTAACCATCTAATCTTCAGCACTCTTCTGTAGCACCACATTTCTAAAGCTTCTATTCTCGTCTTGTCCAAACTATTTATCGTCCATGTTTCACTTCCATACATGGCTACACTTCATACAAATACTTTCAGAAATGACTACCTGACACTTAAATCTATACTCGATGTTAACTAATTTCTCTTCTTCAGAAACGCTTTCCTTACCATTGCCATTCTACATTTTATATCCTCTCTACTTCGACCATCATCAGTTATTTTGTTCCCCAAATAGCAAAACTCCTTTACTACTTTATGTGTCTCATTTCCTAATCTAATTCCCTCAGCATCACCCGACTTAATTCGACCACATTCCATGATCCTCGTTTTGCTTTTGTTGATGTTCATCTTATACCCTCCTTTCAAGACACTGTCCATTCCGTTCAACTGCTCTTCCAGGAGGACATTAACGGTACACTCGTGAAATAGTCGTATGGGAAAATCCCCACTTCATCGCTACCTCGGAGGTGCTGTGTCCCATCGCTCATGCGCCGTCTGTAATACCACGTTCAAACTCAGTTAAATCTTGGTAACCTGCCATTGTAGTAGCAGTAACCAATCTAAGAACTGCGCCAGATACTTGTTGTCTCATATTGGCGTAGCCAACCGCAACGCCATATTCTGTCTGTTTACACATCTCTGTATTTGAATACGCATGCCTATGCCAGTTTCTTTGGCGCTTCAGCGTATCTTAGCTATTTTTCAGCATTTTTAGGTAAGTAATCCTACATTATACCGTTGATAAATGCATTAGCGTAGCTAGCACACCTCACAAATCACCTGTCACCAAATGCTCAGATAAAAGCTCGTGTTGTGTCTAGCAATTAGTGTTTATAAAATATTGTATCCATTATGGATGATCAATACTGCGACTGTGATGAATAAAGTTTCTTGAAATTTCTGCAACCAGTCGCCTTTTGATTTTGTTCTTCTATTCTTTTATTGTCCCAATGCCCGTTTCAAATCGCCTAGAGAATCATCATTAGATAGTACATATTTATTGTTTGTGGCAAGATGTATAAACGAAACATGTTAGCACTGAGTGTGGCGAGAATTATTCACATTATGCGATAGATTTTGTCGCTTTATTTACAGTTATTCGTATGCCTTGGTTGAATGTTGGTGTACACATTACCCTGGCACACATAATGTATGTTTACCAGCGACGTTATTGTACTGCTCTTTACACACTTAGCCACAGGTAAAACGTTGCATACGCCTTAAGAAACGTAAGTAAACCGAAGTACGGCTAAACTTACGTCAAAGAGTCTCTTTCTTCAGCTCTTGTAATATAAGTTGGCGTCAGTTTGTATGTACCTATTCCCCTGCTGTAAAAAAAGAGTAGTAATATGACGAAATTGACACGTGCTATTTAGATAACCTATTAAACAAAGAGGATGGAAGATAATACAACTACAATTTTAGCGCTGCGATTCGATTGACATTTCATTTGTCTTTTGTTTAATTAATATTCATCAACACTTATGAAATTAAGATTAACAATAGACATCGCAGCATTACTTTTTTGTATTATTATGCTGGGTGGTGTGTGTGTGTGTGTGTGTGTGTGTGTGTGTGTGTGTGTGTGTTTGTGTGTGTGTGTGCGTGCGTGCGTGTGTGCCACTATGGGAGAGAGAGAAGAGAGAGAGAGAGAGAGAGAGAGAGAGAGAGAGAGACGGAGACTGGAGGTGGGAGATTTCTTCTTTTTTGTGAGTTATTTAGTTTTTCACGAGTAATGTAATGTATCTTTGAAATTTTGGAAGAATGGTTTATTTGCTAAATCTGTTTGTTCATCTAAGATGGTGTGGGGAGGCTTAAATTTATGAGCGAAAATCTCTAGTTGTTCCAGGAGATTCAATATTATTCTTTTGTCTGCAATGTGTAGGATATGGAGACTTTTTTTCCTGTCTCCAACTGAATGACTGTCTTGCGCTAAGTGAGCTGCAAAACTAGATTTACTTAAATTTTGTAAACGTTGTGTATCTGTGTGTTCTTGTATCGGATTTGCATGTTTTGTCCTGTTTGGCCTACATAGTAGCAGGAGCACCTGTCACTGGTTAATTTATATATACCAGGAATTTTAAAAACTGGCTTGCCTGTTTTGGTGTTATGAACCATTCTGTTTTGTATTTTGTTAGTTGTTTGGTAACTAATTTTGACTCTATGTGGTTTAAACAATTTTGCAACTTGGTGTAAGTTGTTACCGAGATATGGCATAGAGATATATTTAGTTTCTTCTGCTATTGAGTTCTGTGTTGTTGATGCTGTTTGTTTGATTTTTATATTTTCATCTAATTTATCTACTATGGATGGGTCATAAGCATTTTTGTGGGCTAATTCTTTCGTTTTTACATCAGGTGCAGCGTGAATTTTGTTTACACGGTTGAGTGCTGATCTAAAAAATGCTAATTTTTGTTTATTTTGGTGACATGTGTTACTTATAATGACATCTGATGTGATGGGTTTTCTATAAATTTGGAATTTAAGTTTGTTGTTGTGACAGGTTATGTTTATATCCAGAAAATTATGTAAGTAAGTAAGGTTCAGTGTGGTTTCAGATTATACAATCCGCACAAACATGTACATTACACGGACGATGTCTTATGACGTAGTCTCCAATACACTTATAGTTAATAATCTGTGCAGACCCTAGTCCACTCATCTTCTTTAGAGTACTATTCAGAATCGAGAGTCTGATTTCCGTTCCTCTTGCAGACATTAACTGTCATCGCGACGTAAATTGTTGTGAGATTCGGCTAGGCCTCACAGGAAAAACAGTTGTAAATCATTATAAACGGTTAAAATTACTTGTCCGAGTGCGTAAATAAAAGAAAGCGATAGCGATGGTTATCTTCCAACAACCACGACAATAAGACAATAAGGATAAGTCAGCAAACAGTAAAATTACAACGCGAGAGGAAAAGGTGGACAGAAAATAACAGTCATGTGCGCCCATCTTTGTATTTCGACAACGAATGTCAACGAACTAGGGATCGTGGCACTGAACATTTCCGACGATGTTGTAGCGTTTTTCCAAACTTATAACGAGCCGTTTGTTACACAGGCGTCTTGAATCTCATTAGAAATAAGTACCCCACTCATACAGCTATAATTGGTGCAGCCTTCAATCTACCCTCGATTTGTTAGCGAAAATACATGTTCAAAGCCGGTGGTAAACGGAAAACATCTTCTGAAGTTGTACTAAATGCTTTCTGAGAATTACTTTTAACAATTAGTTCATGAGCCCTACACGAATTGTAAATGGCTGCGAAAACACACTTGACCTCCTACCCACAAATAATCCTGATCTAATGGAGAGCGACATGACGGATACAGGTATTAGGGAACACAAGGTCGTTGTAGCGAGGCTCAAAACCATATCACTAAAACCACTAAAAATAAACGCAAAATATGTTTATTTAAAACAGCAGATAAAAATTCGCTTGATGCCTTCCTAAGAGAGAGTCTCCATTCCCTCCAAGCTAACTATGTAAGTGTAGACCAGATATGGCTCAAATTCAAAGATAAAGTGTCGACAGCAATAGATAGATTCATACCGCATAAGTTAATAAGATACGGGACTGATCCACCATGGAACACAGAACACGTCAGAACACTGTTGCAGGAGCAACGAAAAAAGCATACGAAATTCAGAAGAACGCAAAATCCCAGAGACTGGCTAAGTTTCACGGAAGCTCGAATTTAGTGGATACGTCAACGCGAGATGCTTTTAATAGTTTCCACAATGAAATATTGTCTCAAAATATGGTAGAAAACCCTATGCAAAGTACATCAGTGGCAAAAAATTTAATATCGTCACTGTGCGATAGCGATGGAAATGTTACCGATGATGGTGCCACTAAAGCGGAGTTACTGAATACAGTGTTCCGTAATTCCTTCACGAAAGAACATGAAGTAAATATTCCAGAATTCTAAACCAGAACAGTTGTTACCATGAGTCACATAAAAGTAGATAGGTGTTGCGAAACAACTCAAATCACTTAAGAAAGGCAAGTCTTCCGGTCCAGATGGTATACCAGTCAGGTTCGTTTCAGAGTATGCAGACACTTAGCAATCATACACAATAGCTCACTTGACGAAAGCTCTGTTCCTAAGGACTGGAAAGTAGTACAGGTCACACCAATATTCAAGAAAGAAGTAACCCACTGAATTACAGGCCCATGCCACTGACCTCAATCTGCAGTAGGATTTCGGAGCATATACTGTACTCAGACATTATGAATGACCTTGAAGAAAATGACTTATTGACACATAACCAACGTGGAATTTGAAAATATCGTTATTGTGGAACACATATAGTAGCTCTTTATTCCCATCAAGTAATGAGTGTAGTCGACAAGGGATCTCAGATCGATTCCATATTCCTATATTTCCAGAAGGCTTTTGATACCGATCCTCACAAGCGACTATTAATCAATCTGCGTGCATATGGAGTATCGTTTCAGTTGTTTGACTTGATTCGTGATTTCCTCTCAGAGAGGTTACAGTTCGTAGTGCTAGGCGGTAAATCATTGAGTAGAACAGAGGTGATATCTGGCGTTCCGCATGGTAGTGTCATAAGCCTTGATTTACATAAATGATGTAGGTGATAGTCTGAGCAGCCCCCTTACATTGTTTGCAGATGACGCTGTAATTTACCGTCTAGCAAAATTGTTACTATTACAAAATAATATTACAAAATGATATAGAGAGAATTTCTGTATGGTGCGAAAAGTGGCAGTTGGCACTAAACAAAGAAAAGTGCGAGGTCATCAACATGGGTACTAAAAGAAATCCGATAAATTTTGGGTATACGATAAATCGCGCAAATATAAGGGCTTTCAATTCGACTAAATACCTAGGAATTACAATTACGAACAACTTAAATTGGAAAGACCGCATAGATAATGCTGTGGGAAAGGCAAAACAAAGACTGCGCTTTGTTGGCAGAACTCTTCGAAGTTGCGACAAACCCAGTAAAGAGACAACCTACCTTATACTGGTCCGTCCTCTGCTGGAATATTGCTGCGCGGTGTGGGATCCTTACCAGGTAGGATTGGCGGAGGACATCGAAAAAGTGCAAAGAAGGGCAGCTCGTTTCACGTTATCGCGCTATAGGGGTGAGAGTCTCCCTGATATGATACGCGAGTTGGGATGGCAGTCACTGAAACAAAGGCGGTTTTCCTTGCGGCGAGATCTATTTACGAAATTTCAATCACCTACATTCTCTTCCGAATACGAAAATATTTTGTTGACACTCACCTATGTAGGGAGAAATGATCATCATAATAAAATAAGAGAAATCAGAACTCGAACGGAAGGGTTTAGGTGTTCCTTTTTTCCCACGCGCCATTCGAGAGTGTAATGGTAGAGAAGCAGTATGAAAATGGTTCGATGAACCCTCAGCCAGGCACTTAAGTGTGAGTTGCAGAGTAACCATGTTGATTAGATGTTGAAACTTCTTTGTTACAGATGGTTAATGATAATAATAATAAAAATAAAAATAATAATAATAATTATTATTATTATTGTTATTACTACTTCTACTAATAGTTTGGCCCATTAGAAAGTACGTGCCTCAAAATTCATCATTTAGTCGCTATTGCTCGGGTGACATTCATATATCTATGCTCTATTTTGTTTCAGGTTTCGTTCTGTTAGTTCTTTGGCGATTAGTATACTAGAGTGATATTCTGTCTGGATATATAACGTGCACTTGTCAGTGGGTCAACAGGGACGTTCTTGAATTTCATTTGAGTGTCGTTTGTTTTAATTTCCCCTAAAATATAGCGAGCTTGAACAAACTCTTATGCTGACGATTATATCAACAACTATAAAGCAAAAAAATGCTGATGAAGAAAAGAAAAATTCAATTTCATTTTTAGGATTCCGCACTTCGCTCGGTAAAAACGGAATCTTGGCTTCTTCAACTTTTGTGGTCCTGTCCTCCTCAGTTGCGCGTAATACTATGATATAGTGATAAGTTTCACTTATGGACCGTCTGACAGCAACTGAATAAAACACAATTTTAGTGCCATACGCATTTTTGTTGTTGTTCTTCTTCCTATGAGCGCCAATTTGCTGCAACAGGAGCGTAATATGTAGGAAACTGTCTACGCAACCTGTAAGTACAGTTCAAAACATTGCTACTTAATAGGACATACCAACCACCAGAACTGTTTATAACCTATAGGCACAGTGACAAAAATGTAAATAAAATAGCTAACATATGTACATATTCCAGGCCACTGATAATGCCTTGCAGAAAATAAAGGCGAAACGCGTATGGCACTAAAATTGTGTTTTATTCAGTTGCTGTCAGACGGTCCATAAGTGAAACTTATCAATGTATCGTAGGAATCTTGGCTGTTTGTCTGTCTATCCGATTGTTAAAAAACCCTTTGTCTCCGGAATGGGTAGATTTTCAAGTTGACACTAACGCACCATACTGTCCTTCGGCGGTGTAAAAAACTGACCCTTCTACGTAAATTTAATCAGAAGACACTTCAATTGTGTCACTTATTTTTAGACTCGCAAACTAACTCATGAAAAAGTTGAGGCGGTGTCATAAAATTTGACAAGAAGCAAAGTTTTACAGAATAACAAAAGGAGAAAGTTCGAAAATTGTTAATTTGTAATTATATCACACGAAAAAGAAAGTGGTATCTTGTCAGACAGTGTGACCGTCTGTTAAGACCTCTTTTTCTCATGAACTGGTAGACTTACCAAGTTGCAAATGTATCTCAGGTGCTGTGGTCTATGGTCTCTTGGTGGTGCAAAAAATTTATGCTTCAGAGTCAGTGCCTTCAAAAGACACAGCTAATTATGTCACATATTTCGGTACACGCAAAGTCACACCTCAGATCTATAGGGTTGTTCCCGTTGACATAGAACAGGGGTCTCCAGACTACGATCCACGGGCGAACACCGTCCAGCGTACACCGTCAACCCGGCCCACAGTAACGGGTCAGATCTATGTGGTATCCGGCCCACCGTATCTTTATTCTTTTATTACAGTCGATCCTTGCTTATCGCGCACGTCCCATAACGAGTGATTAGCACAGTGAGTAGAAGATAATGTAAGAGACTGCCTCGCCTAACAAACGATGTTTCGCATAAAGAGTCAGTTTAGTGTTATTTTCTTCAGTCCTTGATAACCACTTCAGAAAGCTCCTTCAGGGCTAGACGAGTTTCTCTGGTAGCTATAAATGAACACTGAGTCACACGTTAGCCTTTAAACTACCGCTCCGTACAGTAGAATCTACGACAGTGCTGTATGCATTCAGCCCTACCGACAGCAGTGCGTCTCTCACCACAATATTGCTGTCACCCGTAACTACTTCTCGGGCTTCCCCGAATATGTCGAAAATTCTCTGCGCCAATGCTGGAAGATATTGTCTTTGCCGGCGCATGATGACCTTCTCCCTCGCAATATCCGTTTACGAATTCCAATTCCGATTTGTCACCGTTAACTAATAGTAATTCATTAAAGATGGCCATAAGGCAGTGACTACGCAAGCTACGAATTTAATCAAGGATAATGCCATGTCTCTTTCTCGACAAATTTTGAAGCTCAGACACAAAAATATATCTTTAGACAACTTTCTTCTAAAATATACTGTACTACAAATAAGAAATTACAATACTGTATTATAAATCGGTTTGAATAACTATTTTTTCGTAATACAACGCATTGAACTAATCTAAATGGATAGCCACGGAAAGAAGTTTTTCACTTAACGAGTGTTAATTACGAGTAACTTATATAAGTTTTCCTGAATATTTACTGTATTTAAGCATTGTAATTATGGTTAAAGAGATTTATGAAACTGTAACTTCTCAATTACAATTGTCTACAATTGTGGATAGAGTTTGCTAGTGGAAATTATCAGGAGCGACTTCAAATGCTCATCAGTTACTTTAGATCTGTAAATGTTTCTTCTGTATTTCATTTTGGTGACAGTTTTTTCCACAGAGACATGTACTGCCGAAATCGGAGAAAAGCCACGAGTAACATTATACCACTCATTACACTGTGTAAGTGAAAGACTCGTATAAAATTCCAGTAATGATGAATTTAAATAGTTATCTTTATAAAAATCGCCAGATTGCTAATCAACCACTTCCATTAGAAGCTATGTGGCAAGAGTTTCAGTACTGGTGTTAAAAGCATTTTGAAAAATGTTGACATTGTTTTTAATTGCATCAAAATCTGAAAACCGATAGCCAACATTTTTTTAAAGCATTATAAGTTTCAATTGAGAAATCCCTCGAAAATGGAATTTCTGTATGCTGACTGAATGTTTAGCGTGCGTTAAAATCTGTGAACCATTTTTTGTTCAGTTGAGATTTATTCCTTATAATTTTAAATTAAGATCATTCGTATGTTTAGTTTATATAAAATAATGACTTCCATAACCACTAACTTGTTTTGTAGCTCATCCAGAGGCCGATCCCTTTCATTCCTGAAAATTTCAATTATTGTTCTGAGCTCAAGAAATCGCGTGAGAGCTTTTCCACAGCTAAGCCAGTGTACTGCTGTATAACATGGTAAGTCATTTTCTTGAGTCTCTTCAGTAAACTCGCAGATGTTTGAAAGTATATGGTCTTATGTAATTAACAGCTGACATGACTGGCTTTAAATCTTCTGACATAACTAAACATGTTTCCCCCAGGCGCTGTTGATGAATGGTGCAATCTACGATTAGTGATCCACCGTCATTTCTTACCGCCATTGACCAGAGAGCAACGATACCTTTATTTCTTCCACACATGTTTTTGACACCATGATATGTGATAAACCTTAAGGTTTTCCACTTAAGACTGGTTTTTGAACAGCTTTTTCTACTTGTTTATAAACGTCGCCTACCCAGGACGTGTCATGAATGCTACGAACGTCAAGACGTTCGTCATACACTTCATAATTTTTATTTATCGTTCAAATAAAAACTAACTCCTGTGCACTATCTGCAACATCCAAAGCTAAAGAGAACCACTCTGTGTGTCGAGTTTCGTCACATAACTGAGTTACCGTATTTTCAGCAATATCATTTACCCTTCGACGTAAAGTGTTTGCTGACAGACTGGTGTTTTTAAATAAATGAGCCTTAAGTGGACACATTTCTCCAACTATGCAATCATGTCATCCTTTATTAATTTGCCGTCAATAAACGACGCACTGAAGTGACAAGGTATCATGACAGAGCGTCACGAATGGCATTTATTTGTAGTAATATACAGGGTGGGCGAGAGGTCCCCGTACTCCTGTAACCCCTGTTTAGTATCAAATACTGTTACGCAGATGGGTAGCTATCCCACTTCTTATCAGTTGCTAGAATCAATTGTTGTAATTCATGTTTACATGTTTACGTAATTGCAGTCGCAGTGTCATTCATGTTCACATGTTTATGCAAATGCAGTCGCAGTTGGGTTTTAATTTGAAGCCAAAGAAGATGAGAGCGGTCATAATTACCTTATCGAAGAGCGCTTAATGACAAGTGTGTGGATGCACGAACGGCAACACACAAGGCAGACAAATGAGACAGACTGTGAGAGCTCTCCAGAGTAGATTTAATAAGACTCCACAGCGAAAAGGAAACCTTCTGAACTGGGAAAGATATCTGTTGCTTGTGGCTGTGTTGAAGACAGGCCGTGGAGTGGAAGGAAGAAGACACGAAAAGAAGCGAGTATCGGAGTCTCTGCTTAGTTGCAACAGCCTCCTATAAAGTCGACGCGTAAACATTCTTCAGGGCTCGGTATACTAAATAAAAAAAGACCTTCAGGTCAGACCTTTCCGGCCGACGATCGTAAATGTGTTATCGGATTGAGAGCGTTTTAGAGTATTGTACTTTGTTAACTCAGTTTACAAATGTAGTGAAACGTGCCAAAGTTGCATGGTGGACGTGCCATTTATCGTAGCTCACGTGCTAGATACATTGTCGTTTGTGCCAAAGAGAATCCTCATTACACAGTCGAGTCAGAAACGAACTCGCCTCACGTAATGATATGGGCAGCGACTGCATCGCAAAATCTGCTTGGACCATACTTCTTTGAAGGCACTGTAAATGGTAATGATTATTTACACATATTACAAACACGGCTAACACCTCATCTTCAGGAAAGGTCCGTCATAGAACGCATATGGTTGCAGCAAGTCAGAGCGCCTTATCATTATGCTCTTGCACTGCACGATTTCCCAAGTGAACACTTACCAGGACAATGGATTGATCGTGGTTCATAAACAACACCAGCTCCCTTGAAATGGGCACCAAGAAGTCGTGACCTCACCACATCCGACAACTCGTTATGTGGAGTCATCAAGGCCCACGTACCTGGACGTCGTTATGCTACAAACAAACAGTGCGCAATGCTGTTAAGGATGCGTTTCGCACTTTAATTACAGACATGTTAAAAATATGGGTCAAGAAGGTTCAAATGGCTCTGAGCACTATGATGGGTCAAGAAGGAAATGGGCGCTAATGGAAATACGTTTACTGTACGTTGGAAAAATTACCGATATATTGGGCACTTAAATACATAAGTAAGTACTTATGCTATAAAAAGTAAAATCGACTAGCATTCCATACTGTGGGCTACGTGGACTTCTCGCCCACCCTGTGTATGTGACGCTGTTAAGTGTAACTGCCCTACACACTGATCCGAAATTTTGTTACTTTGCTTGAATGCCTAATAACAAACTTTGGATTTTATTTGCGTCACTGCTACTCTTGTTGTTGGCAGTAAGAATCCCGAACTATAGACGTATACAATGTTTCTTGTACTCTCTTTCGCTTGTAGTACCGCTGATCTCATGTAATTCCATTTGTTGGAAATGTCTATGTATTTGTAGAGGGCAAAATATACTTTATTGATGTAATGCATCAACAGACGTCACCTACAGAATCACATTTCTGTTTGACGTTTTTGGTATTATAGGTTCCTGCTTATGAGTTGGAAAGTTATTACACTGTGCAGTTCCGATAATTTTCACTCCTTTTCAGAAGTGCCCAAAATGCGACCGTTGTTTTTGACGCAGAATTAGAATCCTTAGTTCGGTGGAGTAAATTTCCATAAGAATGTTGCATAAGTTTATGTGCCCTGTTTCGGGAAGTTGTTCAAAATTACTAGCGGATTATGAAGAATATTCTGCCAAGATTTTGTTTCATGATCTCAATGACAAAGTTGAGGGCAGCATTTTCTAGATAAATGTGACGCGTGTGCGTGCAGCACTGTTCATTCAATTTAATGTAGCCACTGCTGAAATACAAAGTACTGAAAACCAAAGTACTGAAAAACCTGAAACTATCAACAGTGGCATTTAATCGAGTGAAGCCAGAAAAAGAAAAGGATGTCCGGAATTTATTTAAGAACATGGATGATTAAGGTAGTTCGTAGTCACATAATATGGTTGAAGATAGTCACCAACAACCAGACGTTATTTAGAAAACAGACTCCATGCAGGACAAGAAGAACAAAACGATCAAGAAGAAAAAGAAGAAGAAGAAGAAGGGAAACAGAAGGTTCTTCAGTAACTAACAACAGTGCTAGAAAAACTGCCCATCATAATGTACGGCCTGCAGGACAACACAAGAGATATTTTATTTGCATAGCTTTACTATGTTATCAGTTAGCTTCCTGATATTTATATTATTTTTGTACCACTTTGAGCGATCCCTGAAGTAAAGTATTACTGTTATCTTTCAGTGTCTTCTGAGGGTTAAAGTAACATTTGATTACAAAAATGTTTGCTCATTATAACTTACCGACACTGATTCAAGGGAAAACCACCTATAAATGTTTATAAGAAATATTACTTGTTACATTGAAAAAATAGTTTAAAATGTCTAGTATTGTCGGAAGATGTGCTTAATTGTAGTATACAACATTCTGAAATATACTTGTATGTTACTCAGGCTGTTGTTCAAATATATTGAAAGTAAGTATCTAAACAGTCGTATGTCAAATAACCGTCTTGTCCTACGAGCCTTTCTTCCGGAAAGTGCCCCAATTATCTGTGAGCGATCGCGGGAAGTTACAGAATAGGAGGCATGCGTATTCATGAATACACCTCACAAACTTTCTAATATAGAAACGATGATACTGAAATACCTACACTAGAGGAGAAATCTCGTGTACTTCTTATTAGTAAATTCCAAATGCCAACATTCACTCTAGCCGACATATGAGCTATATATCACCAACAGCGCTACTTTGTACGCTAGTCCACAGCAGTCGCAGCGTGTGTTCTGTAACTGACATCCGAACTGGAAACACGAGGGCGTAACATGGTACGGTACCAGGAGCAGTAGGCGTGGTCGATAGAGCTACCTGTGATAGCGCTTCCTGTCGTATTTCACTGTCACATTACCCAGCTGCGGAGCGCGTATATCGTCAGACAAGCACCGGTGTCACGAAATACACTTCGGTAAAACTGGAGAGTTCCGCTTCCATAGATTAACAACACGGGAAACGCATATTGCCTGAGTACAATGCATGGAGACGGTGCCTTAATGTGAGAGCTTTAAGTCATGACGGTAATAAAACACCTACAGTATAAAAGTTAAAAGGGATCACCACTAATGCTACTGTTCACAGATGACATATCCCTTCTGGCCGAAAGTAAGGAAGACTTACATCTTTTGAAAGCATACGGCCACGTACGTACTCAGTAGCACTCAGTACGGCTGAAGGATGACAAGAACAGAGATTAACAGCCAACATCAGACTTGGGAATAACACAGTAGACGAAGAAGGGAAAGTTCAGTCGTGGATGCTGGAGTACCCTCTTCACTCCTTAGCTTAACTTTTATCAATGAAAAGATTATATTGCTCGTCAATGCATAGCTCTTGGGAAAAACATACTAAATTTAAAAAATATCAGTGTACAAAATATGTAGGTATTTTCAAAGCCTGTACGTGTACTATTTATGCTGTAAAATATCTGAAATTTGTGTAATATTCAGAAGATTCAGTGTTAAACACCTAATCATGCCACTGGAATGAAAAAGTATTGGTAGCTGCGGAATGTAAAGCTAGTGGTACATCGAAAGGAAAAACGCTTTGTTGTTTTCATAACATGAACAACAGCTTATTCGATAGTGTAGAGTGTATTACCATTTCATAGCTTATTCTAAGCACATTGCAGACAGCAAATACTCGAAACAAACGGAAAGTATCATTATTTCTCAAAGACGTTCTATCTCCTTGACATGTAGATGCTGTTACCTGCTGGAAATATACATAAAGAAGTGAAACACGGGGAGAACGTGGTGTAAAGCATCAGGCACAGGGAGCTTTGCTTATTCTTTGAGCTAAGGAAAAAAACAGTTGATTGTAGTGTATCCAGGGTATTCTGAAATTCCCTTTACAGATTTCTAGGACTTGTACAGGCGAATGAGTACATAGTATCTGAAATAGGAACTCATGGGTGAAAACCTACCGTTTCGGGGCTACAAACATTCGAAAACATGTTGGTAACGCGACACTTTTGCAAACAATTTATTAGGCGTGACCCAGTACATCACTGCTTTTACAATTCCACTCATTAATAACCAAAGAAGATGTTCACGTTCTCGTCGACGGGTTCTCTTCAACGTGGTGTTGTACGGTCTCGTCCACTTCAGATGGTCGGCGTCGGAGTACCGCAGTCACGCCTGCCGACGGTGGAGGTACCCCTTCATCGAAGCAGTTGCGTATATGTGCAGAAAATGGTGTGCGATGGAGGCATACGTAGTGGATAACGATCTTGATAAAGGCGACGAGGAGCTCTCCCGTTAACGTAAACTTCGCCATACAGCAGGATTACGCCGGTGTATTCTGCAAACGTGTGCTCAACGAGGTTGTTCTAACAGACACATGAATGAGGCTCGAACCAAGTCACACACACGACATCACCCAATCCGGCGTAAGCCCCCCTTCCCCACCCCCTTGGCCCAACGACTACAATATAGCATACCTACCTAGTAAACATGCTTTCAAACTACTGTAACACGGAATGGGTATGTTTCCTGAGATGGTTTCCAAGTCAGAATATTGTCTACTCAGTCCCCTGTACAAGTCCTAGACTTTTGTAACAAGAATTTACGAACACCCAGCATGGTACGTAAGGATTATCCAGTATAGCCGCAGCAAGGAATATAACAGAACTGCCACGGACAAAGAACGCTTCATTCAACAAAAGTGCTCCACCGCATCAGATACAGAATTACGTTGAAGAGCCAAAGAAATTGGCACACCTGCATAATATCTTGTAGGGACCCCGCGAGCACGCAGAAGTACCGCAACACGACGTGGTATGGACTCGACTAATGTCTGAAGTAGTGCTGGAGGGCATTGACACCACGAATGCTGCCGGACTTTCCATTAACTCATAAGAGATGTGGAGGAAGAGTAAGAGGGGGTGGAGATCTCTTCTGAACAGCACGTTGCAAAGCATCTCAGATATACTCAATAATGTTCATGTCTGGGGAGTTTGGTGGCCAGCTGAAGTGTTTGAATTCAGAAGATTGTTCCTGGAATCACTCTGTAGCAAGCCTAGACGTGTGGGGTGTCGCATTGTCCTGCTGAGTTACCAGAGTCCGCCGGAATGCACAGTGGACATGAATGGAGGCAGGTGATCAGACAGGATGCTTATGTACGTGTCACCTGTCAGAGTCGTATCTAGACGTATCAGGGATCCCACATCTCTTCAACTGTACATGACCGACATAACTACAGAGCTTCCACCAGCTTGAACAGTCCCCTGTTGACATGCAGGGTCCGTAGATTCATGAGGTTGTCTCCATACCCTCACACGGCCATCCGCTCGATACAATTTGACATGAGACTCGCCCGACAGGTCGACATGGACTCAGAACACTTAGTGCCACTGCCTTCCACACTGGCACCATGTAAGAGTCGTGAGCACGAGCCGTTGGTGCAATCACTGAGTCGAGGTGGACGCAAAGGCAGTTAATTTACATCTGGGTTTGAATGTGTAATTTTAATGTCGCAGTTGCTACCGTTTTGTATTCTGCCGATGTTGTTCGTCTTCGTAATTACTTTTTCGGGTTCCTTCTTCAACTCACTAAACATTTACCTAGTCAATGGCATTATCTGTGATGCTGTTGCTGTGGTCTTCAGTCCTGAGACTGGTTTGATGCAGCTCTCCGTGCTATCCTATCCTGTGCAAGCTTCTTCATCTCCCAGTACTTACTGCAATCACACCCTTCTGAATCTGCTTGGTGTATTCATCTCTTGGTCTCCGATTTTTACGCTCCACGCTGCCCACCAACGCTAAATTTGTGATCCCTTGATGCCTCAGAACATGTACTACTAACCGGTCCCTTCTACTTGACAAGTTGTGCGACAAACTCCTCTTCTCCCCAATTCTATTCAATACCTTCTCATCAGTTATGTGATCTACCCATCTAATCTTCAGCATTCTTCTGTAGCACCACATTTCGAAAGCTTCTCTTCTCTTCTTGTCCAAACTATTTATCGTCCACGTTTCACTTCAATACATGGCTACACTCCATACAAATACTTTCAGAAACGACTTCCTGACACTTAAATCTATACTCGATGTTAACAAATTTCTCTTCTTCAGAAACGCTTTACTTGCCATTGCCAGTCTACATTTTATATCTTCTCTACTTCAACCATCAACAGTTATTTTGCTCCCCAAATAGCAAAACTCCTTTACTACTCTAAGTGTCTCATTTCCTAATCTAATTCCCTCAGCATCACCCGACTTAATTCGACTACATTCCATTATCCTCGTTTTGCTTTTGTTGATGTTCATCTTATATCCTCCTTATATCCTGTGCATTCCGTTCAACTGCCCTTCCAAGTCCTTTGCTGTCTCTGACAGAATTACAATGTCATCGGCGAACCTCAAAGTTTTCATTTCTTCGCCATGGATTTTAATACCTACTCCGAATTTTTCTTTTGTTTCCTTCACTGCTTTCTCAATATACAGATCGAATTACATCGGAGAGAGGCTACATCCCTGTTTAACTCCCTTCCTAACCACTGCTTCCCTTTCATGCCCCTCGACTCTTATAACTGCCATCTGGTTACTGTACAAATTGTAAATAGCCTTTAGCTCCCTGTATTTTACCCCTGCCACCTTTTGAATTTGAAAGAGAGTATTCCAGTCAACATTGTCAAAAGCTTTCTCTAAGTCTACAAATGCTAGAAATGTAGGTTTGCCTTTTCTTAATCTTTCTTCTAAGATAAGTCGTAAGGTCAGTATTGCCTCACGTGTTCCAATATTTCTACGGAATCCAAACTGATCTTCCCCAAGGTCGGCTTCTACCAATTTTTCCATTCGTCTGTAAAGAATTCGTGTTAGCATTTTCAGCTGTGACCTATTAAACTGATAGTTCGGTAATTTTCACATCTGTCAACACCTGCTTTCTTCTTGAAGTCTGAGGGTATTCCGCTTGTCTCATACATCTTGCTCACCAGATGGTAGAGTTTTGACAGGACTGGCTCTCCCAAGGCCGTCAGTAGTTCTAATGGAATGTTGTTTCGACTCAGGTCTTTCAGTGCTCTGTCAAACTCTCCCATTTCATCTTCATCCTCTTCTATTTCCATAATATTGTCCTCAAGTACATCACTCTTGTATAGACCCTCTATATACTTCTTCCACCTTTCTGCTTTCCCGTCTTTGCTTAGAACTGGGTTTCCATCTGAGCTCTTGATATTCATACAAGTGGTTCTCTTTTCTCCAAAGGTCTCTTTAATTTTCCTGTAGGCTGTATGTATCTTACCCCTAGTGAGATAAGCCTCTACAACCTTCTATTTGTCGTCTAGCCATCCCTGCTTAGCCATTTTGCACTTCCTGTCGATCTCATTTTTGAGACGTTTGTATTCCTTTTTGCCTTCTTCATTTACTGCATTTTTATATTTTCTCTTTTCATGTATTAAATTCAATATTTATTCTGTTACCCAAGGATTTCTACTAGCCCTCGTCTTTTTACCTACTTTATCCTCTGCTGCCTTCACTACTTCATCCCTCAGAGCTACCCATTCTTCTATACTGTACTTCTTTCCCCCATTCCTGCCAATTGTTCCCTTAAGCTCTTCCTGAAACTCTGTACAACCTCTGGTTTAATCAGTTTATCCAGGTCCCATCTCCTCAGATTCGCACCTTTTTCCAGTTTCTTCAGTATTAATCTACAGTTCATAACTAATAGAATGTAGTCAGAGTCCACATCTGCCCTGGAAATGTCTTACAATTTAAAACCTGGTTCCTAAATCTGTGTCTTACCATTATATAATCTATCTGATACCTTCTTGTATCTACAGGATTCTTCCATGTATGCAACGCTCTTTCATGATTCTTGAACCAAGTGTTAGCTATGATTAAGTTATGCTTTGTGAAAAACTCTACCAGGCGGCTTCCTCTTTCATTTCTTAGCCCCAATCCATATTCACCCACTATGTTTCCTTCTCTCCATTTTCCTTCTGTTTAATTCCAGTCACCCATGACTATTACATTTTCGTCTCCCTTCACTACCTGAATAATTTCTTTTATCTCATCATACATTTCAACAATTTCTTCATCATCTGCAGAGCTTGTTGGCATATAAACTTGTACTACTGTAGTAGGCGTGGGCTTCGTGTCTATCTTGGCCACAATAATGCGTTCACTATGCTGTTTGTAGTAGCTTACCCGCCCTCCTATTCTTTTATTCATTATTAAACCTACTCCTGCATTACCCCTATTTGATTTTGTATTTATAACCCTGTTTCACCTGACCAAAAGCCTTGTTCCTCCTGCCACCGAACTTCACTAATTCCCACTATATTAAACTTTAACCTATCCATTTCCCTTTTTAAATTTTCTAACCTACCTGCCCGATTAAGGGATCTGACATTCCACGCTCCGATCCGTAGAACGCCAGTTTTCTTTCTCCTGATAATGACGTCCTCTTGAATAGTACCCACCTGGAGATCAGAATGGGAGACTATTTTACCTCCGGAATATTTTACCCAAGAGGACGCCATCATCATTTAACCATACAATAAAGCTCCATGTCCTCGAGGAAAATTACGGCTGTAGTTTCCCCTTGCTTTCAGCCGTTCGCAGTACCAGCACAGCAATGCCGTTTTGGTTAGTGTCAATCATCTAGATTGTTGCCCCTGCAACTACTGAAAAGGCTGCTGCCCCTCTTCAGGAACCACACGTTGGTGTGGCCTCTCAACAGATACCTCTGCGTTGAAGTTGCACCTACGGTACGGCCATCTGTATCGCTGAGGCACGCAAGCCTCCCCACCAACGGCAAGGTGTGGGGGGGGGGGAGGGGGGTATCTGTGATATAGCACCATATTATGTTTATATGTGTCCACTCAGCTGCGCCAAGTCATTCTCCGATTGATAATTTTACATATGTTTGATTCAGTGGATATATCATTTGTGTGATACCTTTTGGTCATATGTATGACATAAGCTAAACTGTTATAGTGATTATTAACTGCCTCTTCTAATTAGACGAAAACGCTCATCAATACTAAGTGGACAGATTAAGCGCGAAATGAAGCACTAATCCGAATAGGCGAGGAACTGTGTGAAAGATCCTATCCAGATGAAGAGACAAGTTAATGGGATATGAGCTAGGATCAGTTAACTAGGTACTGTAAAGAGCACTGGACATTGGATATGGTACAGGCAGACACTGTGGACATCAGCACAGCAGTTTAACATTTCCCTTGGTGCGGTGTACGATACTGTTCATGACACGTTGAAATTTTGTAAAGTTATTGGTCGCTGGGTGGCTGCTCACAGACAGCAACAAGGGCCAGCGGATGGTGACAAGCTTGGATCACTTGACGCGTTACGACGCAGCTGGGTATGACTTTCTGAAAGGAGTCGTCTCTGGTGAAAGGTCGTGGGCGTAACACTAAACGCCTGAAACCAAGCACAGTAAATTCAGAGTGACTCAGTCCACTAGGAAAGTGCTTGTGACAGTGTTCTGGCATGTGCATGGTGTGTTGCTGGTGGACTTTGCTGAACAAGGGACCACTGTGAATGCTGCATCCTGCATTAAAACATTGGTTAAGTTGCGTCGTTCTCTTCGTGAGAAACAAAACAACATTAATGTTGCTGGTGTCAGATTTCTTCATCTCAATGCTCGCTCCCATGTTGCTGCTGTTTTTCGTGAGGAAACTGACAAATTTTGTGGGGAGTGCTCCAACAGTCCCAACTTTGCACCGTCGCACTTTGATCTGTTTGTTCCCATGATGACATTCGTGGTCAGCCAGCGCTTTACGAAAGACGCGGAAGTGAAAACAGCAGTCCGCGGGTGACTATACCCCAGCCAAAGGGAGAACCCAGAACAGGGCATACTGAAACCGATCAGTGCCACGATGGGAGAAATGTGTCGAGAACATAGGTGAGTATGTAGAAACGTACGCAAAGGATGTAAGTTCATTTGTGAATTTTTGTTTTTTTGTTTTCTTTTATTTTTGTTATGTTAGCTACTTAACTTTTGGTAGTAAAATTATTGTACGTTACTTTCATATCTTTCGTAGATCTAGATGTTTATTCTATTGTGGATTGGCAAGAGAGCCAACCCACTATGAGAGGAAGCTGAAAGGCACGCGTTTTAGCTCACGCAGGCTGGCGTGAGGTCTGGAACAGGACAAGGAAGTTAGACTTTAGCAAAAAAGGACGTAGCTGTTGGAATACTTAACTTTAATCCATAATTGGTGAACATCGGTCTGACGGTACATGCATCACAAGATAAATAGCAAATGATAATGGCGCCTTGCTAGGTCGTAGCAAATGACGTAGCTGAAGGCTATGCTAACTATCGTCTCGGCAAATGAGAACGTAATTTGTCAGTGAAGCATCGCTCGCAAAGTCGGCTGTACAACTGGGGCGAGTGCTAGGAAGTCTCTCTAGACCTGCCGTGTGGCGGCGCTCGATCTGCAATCACTGATAGTGGCGACACGCGGGTCCGACGTATACTAACGGACCGCGGCCGATTTAAAGGCTACCACCTAGCAAGTGTGGTGTCTGGCGATGACACCACATATTCCATCGCAACAATGCAGCGGTATATTTGTTCCTATGGAGCACTTCCATGACCTTTAGGTGTTTGCTACTGACGTTTCTGCGTACTGCGCATATTTCAGTTATTTTCTGACTGAACAGTATTTACTCTAATTACGTTCTAAATTTTCAATAAATGACACGAATATTTTAAATTTACTAATTTCATTTTGAACCAGAACAATGCATTCACATCCAGTATAAACTTTTCACCTATAAAGTCTAAGTTTTGGAATGAAGAGGATAATGTAAGGAGAGGAGATATATGTTCAACCTTCGATATGTGCCGTGCTGGTGACCTACGTTGCAATACAGTGCTGGGAGGTTTTATGTTATCATATGATTGCCGTATCATATGGGAGCAATGAGTGTTTCACGACATAAGTTGACTTTAAAATTACCAAATACGCAGCAACCAGTCGCAAAATCATGTTTTAATTATTCACTTTTGCAAATCGATTTCAACTGATTAACAGCCATCATCGGTGCTTTCAACCAATGTGTGCCCTGAGTAGTAACAGTGTCTTAAGCAGACGTCCAACATGAACTACTCAGGGCACACATTGGTTGAAAGCACCGATGATGGCTGTTAATCAGTTGAAATCGATTTGCAAAAGTGAATAAATGAAACATGATTTTGCGACTGGTTGCTGCATATTTGGTAATTTCATGGTTTACGGTCGCTGCACGTTTTGGGAACCACATGCAGCCCATCATTCATAAGTTGACTTTATCAGAGGGAGGTGTACCAGAACACTAGGTTCATGTTGATGGAAGGAAATGATCGTTCATTGTTTAAAGAATAAGCCCGGAAATAGCCTGAATAACTTGAAATGGAACGAATATCTTCAATTGGAACGATCACATAGATAATGTGATCTACCATTTATTGGCAGAACATTCAGAAAATGTAACAGGTTTGCTAAAGAGGCTGCTTACACTACGCTCATCTGCTCCCTTCTGCAGTATTACTGTGGAGATACGATAGATGGAGGACACCGAAAAGTTGAAAGATGGACGGCTCTTTCTGTAAT
The DNA here is from genome assembly GCF_023864345.2 of Schistocerca serialis cubense. Lineage (NCBI taxonomy): Eukaryota > Metazoa > Arthropoda > Insecta > Orthoptera > Acrididae > Schistocerca > Schistocerca serialis. Next base: position 796,684,503 of record NC_064642.1, on the reverse strand, counting down.
ATCGCGAAATAGGGGAGAGAGTGCCACGGATATGATACACGATTTGGGTTGGCAGTTATTAAAACAAAGGCGTTTTTTGCTGCGCTAGAACTTTCCAATGAAATTTCAGTCGCGAACTTTCCCCTCAGAATGCGAAAAAAATCTTGTTGGTGCCCATCTACAAAGGGAGGAATGACCATCATCATAAAATAAGAGAAATAAGAGTTAGCACGGAAAGATTTGTGTTCGTTTTTCACGCCTGCTGTTCGAGAGTGGAACGGTAGAGAAATAGATTGCATTTTCTTCGATAGACCCTCTACCAGGCACTTAATTCTAAATTGCAGGGTAGTCATGCAGAATTAGATGTAGACATAGAAGCAGGTTAGCGAAAAAGTGGAAAATGATTGAATATGGTGAGACTGGATACTGAAACCTAATGCTCTTTGATACGAAATCACATTTATGGTAATAGTACTTTGTTACTAGATAACATTTGTTCCATTCGCGATAGCTGTTAGCATTTAGATTCGGTACCAGTGCATGAAACTATGATAACATAACTGTTGGACCCGTCGGTCACAATGGTTTAACTCGTCACCGAAGAAAGCTAAATGATGAGAAAATAACATGGAGAGAACATAAAGCTATTGTTTGTGAAATTTGAGAATGTTGAGTACAGGATGAACTGCTTCCACTGCGAAACTCGCAGAGGTATTTCATTTAATTGACTAAAGACAAACATTTGGGATTAAAATCAATCTCTTACAGTGATATCCGGCAGTCGTAAAATCTGTGAGTGTATTTCTTTGGGGAAAGTTTTTTACCGATACCATAATTTCACTCGTGCTTTGGATACGTGTATCGAATCGGAAGCTCCCAGGATCGGAGACGGGCTTATTGGTATTCACGGTAGGCCCCCTCCTATAAATATCATTTTGGCCGTCGGCTGCTTCCCCAGAGCCTACAGCCGCCCGAGTCGGTGTTTCTTGCGCCGGACACCCTCCTGACTCCAGCTCCCCAGAGCTCCCTCCCCCCATCCCGGAAATCCAGCAGTGAGCCACTGCATCAAAGAGTGATATTGAATTCTGCTATGCCGCAGTTCTCTTATTCATCGCCACCCTAACACCAAAGGGGATGTGGGGAACACCGCAAACGCCGGTGCTACGACTTGCATCGAAACGATACACTTATTCCGAGATCCCCGGAAGGTTCGTGTTCACGCTGTGATTGCGGAGCTTTCGCGACAAAAGTGAATTCCGTGTCGTCCTTCCCTCTCAACTGTCGGTTACTGATACCTTTACCCATCTGTATTAATAGATTTACATTTTTCTGTTGCTTGTTTTCTGTACTTCAGTACTTTATCTTAAAATGAAATGCCCAGAAATAAAGTCTCCTTTCAGGCTGTGAGTTACGAGGGGCGTTCAGCAAGTAATGACCAGTATATTCCCGCTTCAGCTGGATGCAGTTACAGCCACTGAGTGCCTTGGAGTGTGCCTTTGGAGCAGTTTAAAGTGGATCCGTCACATAATGCTAACTGTAGCAGACGTAGTTTCTGGATTGATGTTCTAAAGGGAAATTCTCAGGAAGTGTTGTCCACCTACGCAGGAGGTTTGACTGACACTGGGACCTGTACGAGAAATGACTGGTAAGACAAATATAGGCGTTCCACAGAAGAACAGCGTGTTTCAACACAGGTTCGTTTGGTGAAAGTGAAAGCGTTGTTGACGTGCACACGTAACTGTTTACTGCTGGGACCCCATGAGCGCACTTTCCAAGAAGAGTCAACTACTGTATTGCTTGTGTGTAGCTGCCTAAAGCATCACGAATGTACAATTTTGGAGAGTCCGGCTCACTCGAATTTATACCAAGAATGGTTCCATCCACACACCGTTGGAGACCAGAACATAAAAGGGATGATGTGACAGTGGTATATTAAGAGCCCTCGGCCATATATGCTTGCAGCATATGGATGTAAATGTAGTGTACTTCATCACGCCCTAAAAGGAGGTCAGTATCACTAACTTGCGATCACATGAACAGGCTTTGGCCGCTTTCCAACTTAAATAGGACCTAGAGTATTTTAACTAGCCGAGAACGATGAGGATAAGACACACGGAGGTGAGACAAGTTCCTCTGTAATACGCTTATGAAATTAAAGATCACAGTGTGTGGCGTTAAAAGATTTTTCACGTCGATTTAGTTAACTGCTTGGACATTTATTGCTGTCTGCGTCACATATGTGAAGTACAGCACATGCAATGAAGAAAAGGAGAAAGATACATGTTGAAAGTGCGCCAGAGATACAGAGCTCCTTCTTGAAATCCCTAAAACCACCACCAAACATAAATAAATATGCACAGTTTTCTAGGTGCAATAACAATTACTGAAAAGACTAGGAGATAACTTACTCACCTATGCAGTGCGTTCCCCAATCTCACAGGTAAGCCACGTACACCAGGCATGAGGACATAATACTCTCGTAGATGCAATTCCATACAGGTGAATCTGCACACACAAGTAGAGCAAATTGTCCGTAGTACCGTGGAGATCCATTGTTATCAGCCGCTTGAGTTTCACATGCCGAGTGCTTGACCTATCTTTCTTATAGAAAGAAACACCAGTTATATTCTACCTTGAGAACTACCAGTGTGAACTGGGAAATTATCTTTGTCAAAAAAGTGCTATCATTAATTAATGTTTGTATCTGCAATAAATGAACTAAAGTTAACAGTTGTCTTTGACAAACATGGAAGAGGCGTGGATGACTGCATATTAAGAAGAGGAAGGATAAGGAAAAGTTGTTACCATAATCATAGCAGCCATTTTATTGTAAGGAGTACCGTCATTTGCTGGAAGATATGTAACATTTTTTTTTTTTTTTTACTGCGACCGTGACTGTCAGACGTGAAACTTACAAAAAAGTACTTTACAGTACCAGAATCCTATATTTCCTGAACCCTTATCGCTGCTTTCTTCAAATCATGCAGAATGTTTCTGCTTACCGGCCTTATAATCTAAGAACATTATTTCTGTCGAAGACAGAGAGATTTCTTACATGGACACAAAGGAATGCGGCACGATCCTACAAGAAATCTGTTACGAGCCCCATTCGTTACTCGAAAATTGGATAATAAACATGCTGGCTTTGTGATCCGATGTAAGAGCATAGAACAGCCGATTGCCCATTCGAAGAGCTGGTTATAATTTTTCTATAGTGGCAAACAACATTTTATTTCTTTTTAGTGATAAAAAGTTTGAGTTACGATTCTTAACGACAGTTGTACTTCAGAATCACTAAATTCCTCATTCCACGCCAAAATATTCCTTACCAGTATACTTATGAAAGAGTCTGAAAGCATGTGGACTGAAAACTGCTATGGGTGTATTCGAAGTTTTAACTGCTTATTTAATGTATGTCATATTAGATTTACGGATGATTATTGTGGTGTCACCGCCAGACACCACACTTGCTAGGTGGTAGCTTAAATCGGCCGCGGTCCATTTAGTACATGTCGGACCCGCGTGTCGCCACTGTGAGATCGCAGACCGAGCGCCACCACAAGGCAGGTCTCGAGATACGGAACAGCACTCGTCCCAGTTGTACGGACGACATTGCTAGCGACTATACGGACGAAGCCTTTGCTCTCTTTTGCCGAGAGACAGTTAGAATAGCCGTCAGCTAAGTCCATGGCTACGACCAAGCGAGGCGCCATTAGCCTTACATAGTTTGATATTTATCGTATGAAATGTCTCAACAAGAAGAACCTTGTAAACCAGCAAAGAATTAAAGTTAAGTATTCGAGGAGCTGCATACTTTTCTTATTAGAATCAATAGTTATCCTGTTCCAGACTTGACGCCAGTCGGCGTGTGTGTACGCGTGCCTTTCGGCTCCCTTCTCAGTGTGGCGTAGCTAGCTTGTTACGCCACAACAATTATCAAACTCGGTGGAGGTTCGAGTCTTCCCTCGGGCATGGGTGTGTGTGTTTGTCCTTAGGATAATTTAGGTTAAGTAGTGTGTAAGTTTAGGGACTAATGACCTTAGCAGTTAAGTCCCATACGATTTCACACACATCTAAACATTTTTGACTATCAAAATTTAGAAAGCCCATCATCGAACATGTTCGGAGGCCTTGGACGGTCCTCAATGTCTGAGTGGAGGACGGGAACGGGTGCATGCATCCCGTTAAATGTTTTCAAAATGGCTCTGTGCACTATGGGACTTAACATCAGAGGTCATCAGTCCCCTAGAACTGAACTACTTAAACCTAACTAACCTAAGGAGATCACACACATCCATACCCGAGGCAGGATTGGAACCTGCGACCGTAGCGGTCGTGTGGTTCCAGGCTGTAGCGCCTAGGACCGCTCGGCCGCTCCGGCCGGCATTAAATGTTTTCAGATGAAACTTTTAGATTACTGCTTTCTTCCATTATCGTATTTAGGAATTTGATGCAGACTGTATACATTCAGTAAGGGCAGTGATCGTAAAGACCGAAGAGGAGTTACACCTAATCTATATGATTGTGAAATGATACATGGGCAGAGTCGGCACAGTAAACTCAGGCATTGGCATCTTGTTTTCCTGTCGAGATACTCAATTGTTTTATTAATTTGTTTATCAGATTAATACTTTTGTACTATCGGCATTCGACGCAGTCTAACATTTTGGACTAACAAGTAATATATGACGATACCTTGTAATGTGGCTCTGGTGAAGAATGTTTTACTGGACAGCGAAGTTTCAACAGAAACGAAGGTACAACAAAGACATAAACGACCGAAAAATCTGTGAATGAATATGTGCCAAAGTACTCAGTTCCTAGAAACATGATAAAAAATAAGCTAATAATATTAATAGACATATGACCGTGAAGAGTGCGTGATCGGACCAAATGCTTGTGTTGAAGAGCACAATTGGACACAATGCCCATGATTTTCACTCGTGCCACTGATTCCGCACAAAGCCCCGATGCAGCTGATACCATCAGTTCCTTCCATTTCCTATCCTTTCTTCCCTCTCAACTTTTAGTTACATGATATGCATTCCGCTTTGTGTCTGTTCTTTCGCACATGTACGAATGAACAAAGTCCTCGTATTCCTATAAATTAAGTCAAACCTTGTCAGAGCTGTCACTTTCTTCAAACACTTTAACGGCAACCAGTAACTTGCCCCGAGTTCGCAGCGGGTGACACTATATACACTCCTGGAAAATGAAATAAGAACACCGTGAATTCATTGTCCCTGGAAGGGGAAACTTTATTAACACATTCCTGGGGTCAGATACATCACATGATCACACTGACAGAACCACAGGCACATAGACACAAGCAACAGAGCATGCACAATGTCGGCACTAGTGCAGTGTATATCCACCTTTCGCAGCAATGCAGGCTGCTATTCTCCCATGGAGACGATCGTAGAGATGCTGGATGTAGTCCTGTGGAACGGCTTGCCATGCCATTTCCACCTGGCGCCTCAGTTGGACCAGCGTTCGTGCTGGACGTGCAGACCGCGTGAGACGACACTTCATCCAGTCTCAAACATGCTCAATGGGGGACAGATCCGGAGATCTTGCTGGCCAGGGTAGTTGACTTACACCTTCTAGAGCACGTTGGGTGGCACGGGATACATGCGGACGTGCATTGTCCTGTCGGAACAGCAAGTTCCCTTGCCGGTCTAGGAATGGTAGAACGATGGGTTCGATGACGGTTTGGATGTACCGTGCACTATTCAGTGTCCCCTCGACGATCACCAGTGGTGTACGGCCAGTGTAGGAGATCGCTCCCCACACCATGATGCCGGGTGTTGGCCCTGTGTGCCTCGGTCGTATGCAGTCCTGATTGTGGCGCTCACCTGCACGGCGCCAAACACGCATACGACCATCATTGGCACCAAGGCAGAAGCGACTCTCATCGCTGAAGACGACACGTCTCCATTCGTCCCTCCATTCACGCCTGTCGCGACACCACTGGAGGCGGGCTGCACGATGTTGGGGCGTGAGCGGAAGACGGCCTAACGGTGTGCGGGACCGTAGCCCAGCTTCATGGAGACGGTTGCGAATGGTTCTCGCCGATACCCCAGGAGCAACAGTGTCCCTAATTTGCTGGGAAGTGGCGGTGCGGTCCCCTACGGCACTGGGTAGGATCCTACGGTCTTGGCGTGCATCCGTGCGTCGCTGCGGTCCTGTCCCAGGTCGACGGGCACGTGCACCTTCCGCCGACCACTGGCGACAACATCGATGTACTGTGGAGACCTCACGCCTCACGTGTTGAGCAATTCGGCGGTACGTCCACCCGGCCTCCCGCATGCCCACTATACGCCCTCGCTCAAAGTCCGTCAACTGCACATACGGTTCACGTCCACGCTGTCGCGGCATGCTACCAGTGTTAAAGACTGCGATGGAGCTCCGTGTGCCACGGCAAACTGGCTGACACTGACGGCGGCGGTGCACAAATGCTGCGCAGCTAGCGCCATTCGACGGCCAACACCGCGGTTCCTGGTGTGTCCGCTGTGCCGTGCGTGTGATCATTGCTTGTACAGCCCTCTCGCAGTGTCCGGAGCAAGTATGGTGGGTCTGACACACCGGTGTCAATGTGTTCTTTTTTCCATTTCCAGGAGTGTATAAGCGTCCGGACGACATGTCTGGGGTATCGATAAAAAGTTATACACACAAACCTTCCTATTGAATTGGTCAGTCTATTAGCGAAAACCTTATCAGAATCCTTACAGTAATTGATATGATAAGCATTTACATACAGAAACGAAAACGTGCTGCGTGACTGTAATTTTGTAATATGTATAGATGGTAGCGTCGTCGTGGTAGGCATTATCCTATCTGTAACAAGTCGTAGATCTAGTAAGTCTGGCCATAACAGTCCACAACAGTACGTCGAAGCGGCGTATGTGTTCCGCAGTGGCTACTGAGCTTGTCTTCTGACCGAACACGTGATCACGTATGAGCTTAGTGTGTCCAGTGGCGCCAATGTGACACATTCTCCACACGAGATAACATACTGTGTTCTCGTAAACAAGAAATCCTCAGCCCAGTCACAAGTGTCTCTTGATACGTCATGCATTCGTACTTTCAATAATAAGCGTATATTGGAACGGTGTTAAACACCAATCGGAAGTCAAAAAATACTGCACCTGCTTCACAGCCTTTAGCCATAGTTTCCTGTATATCATGTGAGAAAATCAAGAGTAAGGGTTCACATGATAGGTATTTTCAGGAAGAATGCTTGTTGACATGGCGGAGATCATTCTCTTCGAAATACCTCGTTACTTTTGGAGATAAGAATATATTCTAAGAATTCTACAACAAATGGATCTCAAGTGTATTGGACGGCAGCTCTGTAGACAACTTTTGCTACCCTTCTCGTTTAAGAATGTGATACGTGCTTCCTTTCGAACACAGGACACAGGTCTCTCTGTTCGAAACACCTTCCGTTAATTACGGTTAAAAGACGTGCTAACTCAGCTGGAAATACGATAACTGAATGTGATAGTCATTTCTTTAATTATGAACTATTTCAGTGAACGCCACTGACACTAATATCTGTTTCACTCTTCTTTGCAGTAGTACGGGAAGTACATTGGAGCAATGCTCCTCGTGTTTCCTTTATAAACGAACATTTGAATGCAGAGTTAAGCATTTCTGCTTATGCTTTTCTGCGCTTAAGTTCATTCGGTATCTAATCCACTAGTGTCTAACTTCGGTTCCGCTAACAGCTTTCACATACGACCAGAATTTTTTCGGGCTTTGTGAGAGATTTTCCGACAGTTTTCTGCTACACTAATCGTTGAACGACTCACCCACTGCCCTCTTCACAGCAAAAGGAGTTCCATTGTGTATCTGTTTGTAGGTCTATCCTTTGTTCACATGTATCATGCATTAGTCTCCTTTTCTTTAAAAGCAAGCTTACTTACAGTGACTATTTTTTATCATGGAAGGTCCTTCCTATCATAAGCTGCTAATTAGTTACATATCCAACCAGTGCGTGGTTAAACATTCTTTTAATCTTGAGTCTGACAGTTTCTAATTCGTTATTTATGTACGACAATTTTTTTTTCAATCATTCGTGCTGAATTGTAATTTAAAGGTAAAACATGAATCAGAATAATTTACTGGCTCCTCCTTTTAAGTACAAAGACAAGCCTGCAAACATAAGATAGTGAAAGCTCGTAAAACTAGACTACGCTTGTGATGACTTTCCATCAGTCACGACGGAGGCAAATCGAAACCTGAGAACTTCTATTTAACAGCATGAGGCCGCTTTCCATACCTAATAGAGATTGCTATCACTAACACAAAAATGAAGAACAACAACTCGGAAAAAAGAAAGGAAATTGGTACTAGGTACCTTCACAAAACGAGGTGTTTCTCTGTCATAGTTAAATTTCAGAAAAAATTTTCCTCTTACTTTCCACGTATGTTTACAAAGTTGCTTGACTACAGTACATCAGATTGAATTACCGTTTCTCAGAAGAGTTCCGACTTTGCATAACTGTGATATGGCAGCCTTACAACAAGAAAAAAGACCTTTTAAAGTACATAGAGGTCAGTTATAGATTAGAAACGATGTGTTCAATCGACGTACGCCTTTCAAGTGAGATCGGGTTGGTAGAATTAAGTAATTACAGATAGGAAGAAATTATACTCTTGACCACTTCGGTGAGGTTTATGGATACAGGTCGGTAACTAATGGCGATTAAACTTCACTTTAAGTCCGCAGTAAAACCAGTTTACCTTAATCGGGCGAGACGTAGGAAAACGTCTCCAGACAGTTTCTAAAATAAACCCGTCCCTCTGGCGTTTAATAGTTCCGGTGATGACGAGAAGAATCCTTTGATGATCGCCGGCTGGTGGTTCAGATCTCCAGAGTTAAATTTTGTTTTGTTTTGTTTCCTTCCTGACAGAGGTATCTGGCCGATACTGCTGGAGCAGCGCATTCTGTGATGCTCGTAAAGACGTCCGCTTTCTAATCTTAAATTACAGAGATAATCTCACGCAGCCTACCAAAGATTTTACACCGTTACACGATAAATATGTGGCCGGTGAACGTCACATCAAAGTATGTGAAGCAGTGTTTACGCATCTGAGGCCCTCTTGTCTAATATTTTGTCGTCAACCACTTAATCCGCTTCCTCTTACCATTTACTCGTGCACCGCACACCTCATAATATTTTATACGGTTTAGTGTGTCACTGGAAAGAGACGGATGCATAAAAAACAGAAAGTAATTGTTTCCAGCCAGGAGTTGGATTTTGGTACCGTATTCACTACGAAGAACGGACTCTACTGTCCGTATTTCATGTCCTTAGAACTCACTGCGACTTTTGCTGATAGCATCATTGATGCTACATGGTTACAGATTCGTACTTCCGTCGGGTGTTTATAGGTCACATATCACCTCTGCACGACGAAATGTGCAAACTGGACTTCGTTCTTTCCCGTTCATGGGAAGTATCTGTATTTGCATAGTACACCGTACTCTTCATCAAAGCTGCGGCTCTACACTCACAGAGACTGTTTTTCTTTCAACTCATCAAGAGGACTTCTAAGCCACATGTGCAGTTACAACAGTAGGAAGAACGCCACCTGACCAGTTACACGAAAAAATAGAGCCAAATTGAGCTTCATCAATAACACATACTCTAAGTAGCCTGTTTGTATGTTGGCAGCGCTATAGACTGTCTTAACATCGCTGACAGCACGCTCTGCGCCCTCGGCAAGAGATTCTGTGGTCGGACGGACTAGCAGTTAGCGAGTGGATATTGAAGTGTATGGATATGTTTTTTCTTAGTGGAGACTCTGTGTTGGTAAGACATGCATTGTAAAGTGAGACGCAAGGAAATGTATGATGACGTATGTATGATTGGTAATGTTTGGGCAGTGGAATTATTGACGACTATATAATTTTTGGAACTGAATGTCACATGAATAAGGTAAAATTTTCTATATAAATTGTTTGCTCTTCGACAAAATCTTTTTTTTTTTTTTGATAATCATATGCCTCCTAGTAGTTAGAATCTATAGTAGAATCTTTTTATTTAGCTGCTTGCTGTAATCGCTGTAGTTCGTGTTATGAAGATTTTCTGTGAGGTAAGAGACTGAAAAAAATAAAAATGGGGTTTCCACTATCGGGATTCGCAACTGAAATGGGTTTAGGCAGTTAACAAAGTTGGAGTTAGTTTCATATTGTTTTGCATTTTTATTATTGTTAGGATTTCTTGCAATTCAGGGTCATTCTTTTTGTTAGTTACTGGAAGTCATGTTGTCCCTGCATAGCAGTCAGATTGCGTTGGGCTTGTGTATTGTGGGCAATAAATGAATAGGTTAAGTTTGAGTTGTCTTTGTCAGGGTCGCGCTGGATTAGCCGAGCGGTCTTAGGCGCTGCAGTTATGGACTTTGCGACTGGTCCCGGCGGAGGTTCGAGTCCTCCCTCGGGCATGGGTGTGTGTGTTTGTCCTTAGGATAATTTAGGTTAAGTTGTGTGTAAGCTTTGGGGCTGAGGACCTTAGAAGTTATGTCCCATAAGATTTCACACAGATTTGGACATTTTTTGTCTTTGTCAGGAAAATTCTGTAGGTCAGTGTTCAAATGATAAAAGTAATTAAAGCCTTAGTTTCAGTACAGTTTGTATGAAAATGATGCATTGCAGGGAAAGCTTTTCCACGTCACTCCTCTCCCAAACCATTACCATTGTTCCTTAAGACATAAGTAGAGTGCAATAGCCATTTGCAGCACCTACATGTGTAGCTGACGCTTTTCGCCAAACAGCCCACCAATTCCAGACAGTTTTACGCTGTATATTTAAGGATTTATTACAGGCAGATTGGTTTAATTTTGCTGTCTGTACACGTCCGGTTGTTGCTACTATGTTAATATGTTGATAAACATGTCCTTCACTTAGTATTGCATTTGCAGTAATTCGGTTATTTATAACATGATTTGGTATTCTGAGGCTTAAATCGTGAAAATAAATGATACAATGAATTTACATTAAATTTTACTTTAAAATGTAACGAAGTTAACAATTTACTGGAAACGATGACTGTTGCTTTTTCAAAACGTCTTTTACAAATGCGATATTGCAGTGTATATGTTGCTAAGAGGAAAGACGGATGTTCTTTCTGACAGACTTGCATGTTATGTGAGCAATCCAGTACTTTGCTCCAATGGAAGTGATAGGAGTCCAAGAGAGCACACTTTAATACTGTTTGTTGGCATTCAATGCACTTAGAAAGTCTTCAACAGGCTCCAGAGTACCATTCTCTAGTTGTAAATCGTAGCTTCCGATTTTGGTAACAGGATGTTATTTTGCGCAGGAAAGATGTAAAACTTTCTCGTAGATACATAACAGGAACACTTTATCAAATCTAACGTAGTCATCGATATCACCGCCCACTATTAGGATTGTCGTTTGAAATACATAAGTGCTATTATATTTATTCTGTAGTTGCAGCTCATCCACATTAAACTGTTTACTGCAACTGTATTACCGTTGTTCTCAATCGTATTGGTATTTACTTGGCAGTCTTCTTGCACATAGCAGACATGGTTTAATATCAAGTAATTACAAATCTCCATTTTGCTGAAATCCCAGCATAATCTTGTGTTATATCCAGTTCCACTTACTGCCCCACAGGTGCTCCACCTAGTTGTGAGCCACATAGTCAGAGCACTGCGTTGCATAGTCCAGATGCCACATCACGCTAACCCAACCGACGTGTGGGTCGCACATGACGGGAATTGTCTTCCTGTTACACTGTCGAGTCTGTGTTGGAGAAATGGTACTTTCTCTTTGAGGAGTTGGCATGTATGAACTTGCACATTTTGCAATGTTGATAAGGGTTACATACACCACATACGTCCTTTAACTTACAGACTGTCTAATTGTTCTTATCAAACCACTAGTACATAGCTGCCCCTTCTGGCAGCAGTCTTTTACACGTGCGGCCCGCATCTCTGTAACATCAGAAATAAGACACATTCAAGTTTGAACACAACAAGAATTCTCGACTTATCTGAGACTTCTTTGCAGTTCAGCCCTGCTGACGTCTCACACACGCGGTATGGAGGGAGGGGTGAAGTGGGTTGGGATGGACGTTGCAAATCTTTGATGCCAGGAGCGATAAGTCGTGTGAATAAGTGAGTCACTTGTACTTAGTACTCTTATAACACACACAGTTTTGGTGTGGAAATAACATTAAAAGACATTTTGAAGACGTGCGTCTCAGCTGTTTGGGATAAGGATTGACTTTACTACATCTTGCAAGAATGGTCAACTATTGCCTTACAAGAGATTTTCAAGCGCAGCTGGCACCAAAGCATGTCACAATATACTGACACATACCACACTTGAAAATGCCCTGTAAGGCCAAAATGGTGTAATTCGGCAAGACGTAATGAAGTCAATACTTGTCAAAAACAGCAAAGTTGGCAAGCTTCAAAATGTCTTTTATCAAATACACTCTGTGTTGAAAAGTATCCGGACACCCCAAGAAACATACTTTTTCATGTTAGGTGCATCGTGCTGCTACCTTCTGCCAGTACCCCATATCAGTAGTCATTAGACATCGTGAGAGAGCAGAATGGGGCGCTCCGCGGAACTCACGGACTTCGAACGTGGTCAGGTGATTGGGTGTCACTTGTGTCATACGTCTGTACGCGAGATTTCCACACTCCTAAACATCTGTAGGTCCACTGTTACCGATGTGATATTGACGTAGAAACGTGGACACGCACAGCACGAAAGCGTACAGGCCGACATCGCCTCTTTGACTGACGGAGAACGCCGACAGTTGAAGAGAGTCGTAATGTGTAATAAGCAGACATCTATCCAGACCATCACACAGGAATTCCAAACGGCATTGGGATCTACTGCAAGTACTATGACTGAGGCGGGAGGTGAGGAAACTTGGATTTCATGGTTGGGCGCCTGCTTATAAGCCACACATCATGCCGGTAAATGCCGAACGACGCCTCGCTTGGTGTAAAGAGCGTAAACACTGGACGATTGAACAGTGGAAAAGCGTTGTGTGGAGTGACGAATCACGGTATACTATGTGGCGATCCGACGGCAGGGTGCGGGTATGCGAAAGCACGGTGGACCTCATCTGCCAGCGTGTGTAGTGATAACAGTAAAATTTGGACCGGTGGTATTATGGTGTGGCCGGCCGCTGTGGCCTAGCGGTTATAGACGTTTCAGTCCGGAATCGCGCTGCTGATACTGTAGCAGGTTCGAAACCTGCCTCGGGCATGGATGAGTGGGATGTCCGTAGGTTAGGTTTAAGTAATTCTAGGTCTAGGGGACTGATGACCTCAGATTTTAAGTCCCATAGTGCCTAGAGCCATTTGAACCATTTTGTTATGGTGTGGTCGTGATTTTCATGGAGGGGGCTTGCACCCCTTTTTGTTTTGCGTGGCACTATCACAGCACAGGCCTACACCGATGTTTGAGCACCTTTTTGCTTCCCACTCTTGAAGAGGAATTCGGGGATGGCGACTGCACCTTTCAAAATGAACGAGCCCCTGCTCGTAGTGCACGGCCTGTGATGAAGCGGTTACACGGTAATAAATCATGGACTGGCCTGCACAGAGCCCTGACTTGAATCATACAGGACACCTCTGGGGTGTTATGGAACGCCGACTTCGTGCCAGGCCTCACCGACCGACGTTGATACCTCCCTGTAGTGCTCCGTGAAGAATGGGCTGCCATTCTCCAAAAAATCTTCCAGCACCTGAATAAACGTACGCCTGCGATAGTGCAAGCTTTCATCAAGGCTAAGGGTGGGCCAATACCATATTGAATTCCAGCATTGCCGATGGAGGGCGCCACGAAATTGTAAGTCGTTTTCAGCTAGGTGTCCAGATACTTTTGATCACATAGTGTATGAGGCTGTGGAACCCCACATAAAGAAAATAATGGAAAAATAATTGTGATACTTTGTTTGACAGTCAGTAGTGCCTTGCACGAAGTGGGAGTACAAAGATCGAACTGTAGTCATAGTTGACAGCGAAGTAGGATACAGAAAACAACATGACCGACTTTGAGGTACTTACTGAGGTACATACCTGTGGCCAAGTGTGCCTTCACGTGAAAGTTAGCCCAGCAGTGTGAGCCACGTGTCCTTGTGTTCTTAGAGAACAGTAAAAGAGGCAATTTTGACGAAGATATAACTTATTGATGTTTTATTTGAGTAGTGATTGTGTGTTTAACCAAGTTGGTGCTGAGGTCGAACTATAGTCGTTACCAAGTGTGGTAAAGAGCACAAAACGGCTGACTCTGGATACATAGTGATTGGCTGTTTCGTTTTAATTGCTAGTAAAACACTGGGTAATGACTGCGAGAGGAAACTATGTATGTACTGGCTTAGAAGTTTTCTGATGGACGAACTGGTGATATAGTGATTGGACTATAGTTGTCACCTAGTGCACCTTAACCTATAAGTAAGTTTAGTAGTGCCAATAAGTGAACCCGCATGTATTACACGACAATAATAAAGACAATTTAGACATGGAAATAACATTCTGATGTTTGTTTAATTGGAGAGTCGATTGTCCGTTGCAACAAGTGTGGTATAAAGATTCCACTATAGTTGCATTTGTGGACCAAACGCTGTACAGGTACAAACAACACGATGGTCGACTCTGGGGTGCAAAGTGATCAGCTGTTTCATTTTATTGGCTGACAATGTACTGGTCTGTGACTGGGAGAGAAAATGTTTGTATGTCGGCTTAGAAGTTCCTGCCTGGCCTTTTTCCAAGAAAGTCTCATCGGTCGGGAGATGGCAATGGGACTGGGGAAGGGAGGGTGGGTCAGGGGACGTGGTGTCGTCCTGCGCTTGCCCCTGTCCCGTGTGTAGCTAACACAAGTTATTTACATGCAGAATCAACATTGCATTCCACCAGATATGCTTAGCGAACACCAGCTGAACTAAGCGCTGCAGGTAACGAAAAATGTTAGGAATTTAGATTCATATAGAACAACGAAACGAAAGAAAAATGAATAAATGTTCATAAACGTATCGATTCGTTCTCAGTTGCTAACGCTTTTTTATGCTCAATACATGTTCATAAATCGTATTTGAAATGCCAACAGTTGAATTTTCTTCCGAATCCCAGGTAAAATCCTGAAGATTTTCAGCGCTATATCTCCCATTCTCCAGAGCTGCTCTAGGGGCTGGCAATGGTCCTAATGTGAGACAAAACCTCCCGCATAAATACGAAGTTGGAGAGTTTTTATGGTTAAATATATTACTTTCTTATTATGTAATTTGAAGGTGGAGGAGTAGAAACAAAAGGACAGGAATTAAATGTATCAGTTGACTATCTTGGCATTCTCCTCGGCCGACTGACACTCCGAACTACCAGGGACTACCGGCCATCCTGTGGCAAACACTCTCGCGTTGGCAGACCACCCAGTCGGCTCAGACGAGCACCTGTTAGGCTGATTAAGAGAAGCCCACATTTATGTCCAGACTGGAAATAGCTGCAATCTCACAGACACCGTGCTCCTTAATTTTAGATCCCAGTTGGAGGTTGAATATAAAAGTACACCCGCACTGATGGTTTAGAGCCACAGGCCATCACGAATTACATGAAGAAACAACTAGTAGAGAAAGCATAAAAACTTAACCAGACACCTCCCGAACAGGCCATGACGGCCCAATGGGACCGACTGGCCGCCGTGTCATCCTCAGACTATAGGCGTCACTGGATGCGGATATGGAGGGGCATGTGGTCAGCACACCGCTCTCGCGGCCGTATGTCAGTTTCTGACACCAGTGCTGGTACTTCTCAATCAAGTAGCGTCTCAGTTTGCCTCACAAGGGCTGAGTGCACCCTGGTTACCAACAGCACTCGGCAGACCGGATGGTAGCGCATCCAAGAGCTAGCCCAGCCCGATAGCTCTTACCTTCGTTGATCAGACGGGAACCGGTGTGACCATTGCGGCATGGCCGTTGGCAGAGAAAGCATGAACTATGAAAATAAACAATGTGATAAATGTTACGGTGCACACTTGTGCAAACAATTACACACAGTAAAAAAAGATATAAAAGAACTCAGACAGAAGAATACAGATCTACAGGACCGTCTCACTCGGTATTATGCTGAGCTACTTAAACATTTTCGAGAAGTGGTCGCGAGTTCATTTTCTTCCTGTAAACAAAAAATGGATGATAGCAGAATGAGTTTTTCACTCTGCAGCAGAGTGTGCGCTGATATGAAACTTCCTGGAGGATTAAATCTCCGTGCCGAGTTCGAGTCTCGGTCTGGAACACAGTTTCAATCCTCCAGGAAGTTTCATATTAGCGCACATTCCGCTGCAGAGTGAAAAACTCATTCTGGAAGCATCCTCCAGGCTGTGGCAAAACCATGTCAACGCAATATCCTTTCTTCCAGGGGTTCTAGTTCTGCAAGTTTCGCAGGAGAGCTTTTGTGAAGTTTGGAAGGTGAGAGACGAGGTACTGGCGGAAGTACAGCCGTGAGGACGGGTTGTGAGTCGTATTTGGGTAGCTCAGTTCATAGAGCACTTTCCAGCGAAAGACAAAGGTCCTAAGTTGGAGTCTCGGTCCGGCACACAGTTTCAGTCCTCCCGCAAGTTTCATATATGTGGATGATAGTATACTAATTGGTCATCGTAAAATAGCCCAGAGGCCGTGACTTCACGTTGCGTGTCTTCAGAAAGCGTTAAGGTTTGTCGAGGATGTAATACAACAACGTCATCGAAGTGCAGTCACTATACAAAGAAGACTGAGACAGTTTAGCGTCCCACCAGCGTTTTTTGATTAAAGCTATAATATCATGGAAACGAAGCCGCTAACTAATTTTGGAAAAGACACAGTTCTTAGCTATGATGAAATGATACTGCTAAAACATAGTTATGTACGGCAAAAGTTTAAATAGAGGAAAATTTATTTGTTTAATTCATTATTTAATAAGTTAATAAGAATAGTAATACACTGCAACATGAAAAATCCCAGTTGTATTTACAACTGCGAATGAGTAAGTCATGGGTGTGCAGGGCGTCTAAATGCTACAATGCAGCGCAGTGACGTTACCAGAACATGTGCACATGATACCTCCAGCAAGTTGTGGTAACCATGCTAAGAACCTTTGACATGTTTTTTACCTCTTTCTTCAGCCTATAATTTTCCATTGCAAAGAAATTAGGTTAGTGAAGATGGTGTCCCAGATTTTCATCTATGTGTATATCAAATGGTTCAAATGGCTCTGAGCACTATGGGACTTGACATCTTAGGTCATCAGTCCCCTAGAACTTAGAACGACTTAAACCTAACTAACCTAAAGACATCACACATATCCATGCCCGAGGCAGGATTCGAACCTGCGACCGTAGCAGTCCCGTGGTTTCGGACTGCAGCGCCTAGAACCGCACGGTCACCGCGCCCGGCTATGTATATATCGATTAATGCTTAGGCGGTGGTGATACCGCGAAGATAGAAAAAAAGTTATCATTGAACCAGGAGCGGGTGCACAAGAATTCTTTCAAGAGGAAGTAACAATTCTATCGGAACTCTTACACGGGCAAGAGAAATTTTAAATTCAGTCTCAGGCCTAGAGGTGAGTGAGTTTGAAAAATAATTTTCACTGGAGAAAAAACTCTCATTAATTGAGAAAACGCTAGTGACCTTAAAGCCATTAACTTTTATTGTCTCTAGAGTATGTTAAGATAAGCTTTGCTAAACGGTCCTAAGGCATCACAAACATTCAAGGGCTTTGCCTTGTAACGGTCGTTTCTTCCTCATTACAACACGGTTTTAATGCACCATGAAGGTCTTATCTATAGAATGAATTTTATGTGAAGGATAGGGTTGTAGACATACCGGCGCAAAATAGTAACATGAATGTGCACGCTACATTCATGACGTATACGTCTGATCGTGTGTTGCATGCCAGCACAGACGAACGGGATATCTGATCAGCTGAGAGTTTTGTGGCTGCAGTAACATGCTGAAACCATCTCGTGAAAATATCTGTCTACCTAGCTAGGTGGACGTCACGAGGCGATGGTCCCTGATGGAACACACATTACAAGTTATTGATCCATATTTTTTCTTGGAAAACTCATAACAATAGACCCAAAATCACGACCTGTACCGACATAGGAATTGAAGATCGCTTTCAAGGGGCTCAGCTTGTTTCGTTTCTTTCTGGTCAACTACATATCCGACTTTATGTAGCACTATTGATAAACCAGTTTCATCTGGATAGCAGGACAGTTGCGCTTTTAGAAAACATTATCTAAACCTTCTCTTCAAATCCACTAGCTCTTGCAAACTAAGTGCCCATGGGCTTCTGAATGGACAATGTGGGATCCCCTTTTATGGAGGCATAAAAAGCAGTCGCTATTGATCGTTTCAATCTTCCCGAAACGTAATGAACATTACAAATTGTAAGTAAATATAGTAGAATGCAGATGTCCTTCATTGTGAGCCACAGCATGTGGCTTACATTTGAGTCAGGTAATTCTGCAACTGTTCCTCTTGAGCCAAGCTCCAGATCTCAGCTGATTTGCGACTACAGTGTGGCAAGTTAAATGTTTATTTTTTTCTCTATTTTTCGTCGTAGTATATGTATTACATTTTGTGCCTGATTTTCCATTTAAGAGGTTTAATTTCCATTTTTTGTAAGCTTAAATTCATTCAGTCTGTAGCGTAGTAGCTGCTCACTGAATAGCCAGCTACATAGCTCATTAACGCCTCTGCGTCCATTTTTCTTCCTCAGTTAGTCTTGCTACTACGGCAAGGATGTGTGCATGCTCTGTGCGGTCGCAGAGGGAGCTGGCCACAGTTCGTAAACAGATGAATTCGCTTTTGGCTAAGGTCAGGCACCTTCATGCTGCTGGCTCGGGGTGTAGCGACTGTGGCGAATCTGGTGAGTCGCATGCAACAGCTCAGGTGTCGCTTGTTTCGTCCACAGGCTCTGTTTCCGAGGAACCTCCTAGTGCACCCGACGCGGTGGATCCGCTCTCACAGCAGGGTGAGTGGCGGGTGATAACTCGTTCGTGTCGCTCGAGGCGGAGGGCCAAGGTTGACCATCTGGCCTCGATCATTAAACCTGTGGGTGGACAGGTAGGCGACCCTCCAGCAGAGTCCGAGCAGGTTCACAGGGGGAGAGGTTTAATAGTTATTGGGAGCTGCCATGTTAGGTATGTCATGGAGCCTCTCAGGCAGATAACATTCAGGGCTGGAAAGAAAGCCTCATCGGAGATGTGGAGGTGGCCTTGCCTGCGGCTATCTAGCGTGCAGGCTGCAGTCGTCTGTATCTTGTGGCTCACGTCGGCACCAACGATGCCTGTTGGTGCCGCGCGGCATTAGCCGAGCGGTCTGGGGCGCTGCAGTCATGGACTGTGCAGCTGGTCCCTGCGGAGGTTCGAGTCCTCCCAGTGGCATGGGTGTGTTTGTGTGTTTGTCCTTAGGATAATTTAGGTTAGGTAGTGTGTAAGCTTAGGGACTGATGCCCTTAGCAGTTGAGCCCCATAGGATTTCACACACATTCGAACATTTTTGATGCCTGTCACATGGGCTCTGAGGCGATCCTCAGTTCGTACAGGCGGCTGGCGGAGGTGGTTAACACTGCTGGCCTCGCGTGCAGGGTGTAAGCAGAGCTAACAATCTGTAGCATCGTTCCGAGAGTTGGTTTGGGTCCTTTGGTTTGGAGCCGAGTGGAGCATCTCAACCAGATGCTTCGTCGACTCTATGACGGTCTTGGCTCAGATTTCTAGACCTGCGTTATGGTGTGGGAATTTGTAGGACTCTCCTTGCTAGATCAGGTGTGCACTACACGAAGAAAGCAGCTACTCGGGTAGCAGAGTACTTGTGGAGTGCATATTAGGTTTTTTTTTAGGCTAGACGGTAGTTTGAGGTGCTCTGATGAACTCTCACCAGTCGATTGACAGCAAGGGAAGTCAAACGGCGTTCAGAATAAAGACACTTCGACTATCACAATTTTATCAGTAAACTGTCGAAGTATTCGTAATAAAGGCCTTGACGTTACTGCCATCCAGGAACGTTATCGCACTCAAATTATTCTTGGGTGTCCTGGAGCTGGCTGAAACCCGAAGTGCAAAGCTCGGAGATATGTAGTGAGTCGTGGAACGTACATAGGAATGGCAGATTAGACGCCATAGGAGGGGGAGTGTTCACTGCAGCTGACAAAAATATTGTCCCTAGTGAAGTCGGGGTTGAGTGTGACAGTGAAGTTATCTGGTCGCGTATAACAAGCGTACGTGAAACCAAGTTAATTGTTGGATGTTTTAACCGACCACACGATTCTGCTGTGACAGTTGTAGAATCATTCAAAGAAAGCCCAGAGTCAATAGCTCATAAATACCTATATCATGCAATAGTAGATGGAGGCGAATTTAACCTACTGGAATGTCTATGGATTTATTGCTGGAGGTACAGACAAAATGTCGTGCAAAATACTTTTGAACACGTTTTCTGAAAACTGCCTTGAACAGCTAGCTAGACAGCTCACACACAATGGAAATATCTTAGACTTTGCACCTACAAACTGGACCTTATCGACTACATCAGTACGGAAACTGGAATTAGTGATCATGATGTCATAGCAACTATGATTAAGAAAGTTAATAAATCAGTCAATAAGGCTATCAGTGTGTTTCTGCTAGATAGAACAGATAAACAAATATGAGCAGCCGGTCACTGTGGCCGAGCGGCTCTAGGCGCTTCAGTCTGGAACCGAGCGACCGCAACGGTCGCAGGTTCGAATCCTGCCTCGTGCATGGATGTGTGTGATGTCCTTAGGTTAGTTAGGTTTAAGTAGTTCTAAGTTATAGGTGACTGGTGACCTCAGATGTTAAGTACCATAGTGCTCAGAGCCATTTCAACCATTTGAGGTAATAGCATCTCACTTAGACAGCTAATTGCACAACGTAGTTCCACTAAGGTGGATATAAACGAATTATGGACAAAGTTTAAGCAGACTGTAAATCGTGGTCTGGAGACTTATGTGCTAGTAAGTGGATAAAGGATGGAAGAGATTCACCATGGTTTAATAACGGAATTGTCGGAGCAGAGGCTATTGCGCTTCGGATCAAAAGGTAGGGCACAAATGTAAGGTTAGTAGAGATTCAGGCGTCTGTGAAAAGATCTACGCGCGAAGCATACAACTGCGACCGTCACACCTTAGCAAATGATATGACAGAGAACCCGAGGATATTCCGGTCTTATGTAAAATCGGTAAGCGGGTCTAAGGCTTCCATTCAGTCCCTTGTTGACAAGTCTGGTGTGGCAGTTGCAGTTGTCAAAACGAAAGCCGAAGTTTTAAATTTCACTTCAAGGAAGTCTTTCCACAGGAGAATCGTACAAACATACCATCTTTTGACCATCGGATAGACTCCCGTGTGGACTATATAGTAATAATCATCCCTGGCGTAGTGAAACTACACAAAGATTGGGAAGTAAATAAATCACCAGGTCGGGATTCCAATCCAAGTTCGATTTTACAAAGTGTACGGCATTGGCTCCTTCCCCGTCTTGCATTTATCGTGAATCTCTCGCCCTGCACAAAGTCCCAAGCAACTGGAAAAAAATTAGATGGCTCCAGTATACAAGAAGGGTGAAGGAATGGGCCCGCAAACTTACAGGCCAATATCCCTAAGTTCCATTTTCTAAGGAATCCTTGAACACAGTCTTAGTTCCAATATACCAAACTTTCTTGAGACTGAGAAGCTTATGTCTACGAATGAGCATCGTATTAGAAAGCATCGCTTGTGTGAAACTCAGTTTGCCCTTTTCTCACATGATATACTGCGAACGTTGAATGAAGGGCAACAGGCATTTGCATTTCTAGACTTCTGGACAGCATTTGACACAGTGTCCCGCTGCAGCCTGTTTACGAAGGTAGGAGCATATGGAATAACTTCATAGATATGTACCATTACTAATTGGTGCACCAGATATAGCATTGCCACGAATAAATAATATAAGTGAGTGGCTCGAAGACTTTTTAAGTAATAGAGCCTCGTGTGTTGACCTCGACGGCGAGTGTTCATCAGAAACAAGGCTATCGTCAAGAGTGCCCCAGGGAAGTCGGATAGAGCCGCTGTTCTTGTCTATATACATAAATGATTTGACTGACAGGGTGGGCAGCAATCTGCGGTTGTTTGCTGACGATGCTGCGGTGTACGGTGAAGTGTCGAAGTTGAGTGACTGTATGAAGGTACGACTTAGACAAATTTCCAGTTGGTGTGATGAATGGCAGCTAGCCCTAAATGCGGAAAAATGTAACTTAAAGCGGATAAATAGTAAGATCAAACTTGTAAAGGAGGTATACACTTTTACTAGTATCCTGCTTGACACGGTGAAGTCGTTTCCATATCTGGGCGCAATGTATAGGATTGAACCAGAATGTGAAAAGTGTGGTAGGGAAGGCAAATGGTCGACTTCTTTTTTATCGGATGAATTTTAGGAAAGAATGGTTCACCTGTAAAGGAGACCGCTTATAGGATGCTGGTGCGACCTACTCTTGAGTACCGCTCGACTTTTTCGGTCCTTGCCAGGTCAGATTGAAGTAGGCATCGGAGCGATCCAGAAGCAGGCTGTTAGGCTTGTTATCAGTAGGTTCGAAAAACAAATAAATATTACGGAGGTACTCCGTTAACTCAAATGGGAATCCCTGGAGGGAAGGCGACGCTCTTTTCGAGAAACATTATTCAGAAAATTTTGAAAACTGACATTTGAAGTGGATTGCCCAACGATTCTATTGACGGCAACGTACACTGCGCTGAAGGACCACGAAAATATAATACTAGGGATGAGGGCTCATGCGGTGGCATACAGACAGTCGTTTTTCCCTCGGTCTGTTTCCGACTACTAGTGGTGCAGGATACCCTCCGCCATGCACCGTACACTGGCTTGCGGAGTATCTATGTGGATGTAGACTTGGCGGTTTGCACCCAAATTATCATTCACCCTTTGATAATATAATATGCACATTCCTTTAACACAGCATGAAAACTGCAGACAATGTTCATCAGCGCTAAAGCTAAATACTTGTTCGTTTCCTTTCCTTTTATTGTAGTGAGGGATCCTGTTATTTTCTGCAGCTTTGTGACATCTGTTTATCTGGATCAGGACAGGGAATTTGATTTAAAAGGACCAGAGTGTCATTAACTTGTTCAACACTAAAAGCAGTCCCAATCAGGTAAAGGGCAGGTGTCTCTGACCTAGAGCAGAGTTCATAGAGCTGGACTTGGAACTCTCAGCTGTTACTACGAACATATTCTCCACACTCACACTATTTAAGAGACGTAAGCATGAGTTGGTGATGCAGTCACTGAGTCGAGGGTGACGTGAAGCTAATTAATTTATATCATGATTTAGTTGTGGAGTTTTAACGTCGCAGCCAGCTGGTTTGCTACCATCAAGCACTTCGGCGAAACTGTTGGTGTTCGTACTTGCTTTTCTGGGATTCTTTCTTCAAATCACTAACCATTTGCCTAGGCATTGGCCGTAGTTATATGGTATCATATTAAGCTACCGTGTATCCACTCAGTTGTGCCGCCGACGGATGTGGCCGAGCGATTCTAGACGCTACAGTCTGGAACCACAGTCAGGCATGGGCGTGTGTAGGTTAGTTAGATTTAAGTAGTTCTAAGCTCTAGGGGACTGATGACCTCAGAATTTAAGTCCCATAGTGCTCAGAGCCACTTGAACCATTTTTTTCAGTTGTGCCAAGTCTACAATTCGTATTTACATCATGGTTTAATTGCGCAGTCTTAATGTCGGAGTCAGCTAGTTGGTACCATCATGCACTTTGGTGAAACTATTGGTGTTGATACGTACTTTTCTGAGATTCTTTCTTCATATCACTATTTACTTAGTCATTCGCTATGTCTGTGACATGCCGTACTCTCATGTTATGATTACGTATAGCAAGTGCTAAGTGCATGGTTCATATTTACAAACCTTCTCCCACTTGTTAATTGCTGACATGTTTGATTCAGAGGATAAATCATTTGCTGAAGTCTTATGGTAGTAAATCAAACTGTTATAGTATAGTTAGATGAGAGCATTAACAGACCGAGTGAAGCGTGCTATCTAGACTCTCATGCTTAACTGGGCCACTCCAACCAATTTTCATTCAATAAGACCTTTTCCATTAGATGTCATTCTTTCTCTTAAATTGGCATGACTTTATGGATTGCCTCCCTTCTCTGTAGGTCATCGGGGATAGGATTTCTGACAATTCTAGGACAGCTCAACTGACATGATTCTTGAAGTTTTCACGGCGTACTGAATATTCTACCGATTTCAGGATTGCTGCTGCATGATGTTGACCTCTTGCCACAATGTTTCGGTTGTCAACCATCCAATCATCTGTAGGTGACTATCCACCACTAGAGACTGCTAGTTTACGGTGTCGGCTTTATAGCAAAAATTGGCGCGTAAATGACACGTCTGGCGGCAACTGACGTTTATTTTTAGCGACATGAGCGAGCTTTCCGACAGAAGGCGGACATGTATTTTCACCTTAGTGCATGCACTTGCGCGCCACATATTGAACAGTATTTGCAGTGGGCGCGGATTTCGATAGAGGACGCTCCTGTGACGGCAGGCAATGCGCACGTGTTAGTGAACTAGCGGTTTCCAGTGGCGGACACACGCATGAAGTTGGTTGGACGGTTGCCAGCGGGAATATTGTGACAAGAAGTCAACATGATCCGGCTGCAATCCCGGAACCTCAAAGGTGAAAGCTCAACTGACATCTCACACGGGAATTTGATGACTCCTGTCCACGATTAATTTCCGAAATCCCGCCATATTTTGAATTTCGTTGTCAGAATTTTAGATCAAAAAATCTTGCTACCCTGAGGTGACCAATGTTGTTTTATAAAAGGGCAGTGCATTGGAGGAGCTGTTATTTTCACGTAGGTGATCCATGTGACAAATTTTCCGAAATGATTCTGTGACTCTGATCGTCGAATGCTAGTTGGAGCCAGGCGCATGGGACATTCCATTTCGGAGATCGCGAGGGAATTCAATATTCCGAGATCCACAGTGTCAAGAGTGTACCAAAAATATGAAATTTCAGGCCATATCTCTCACCATGGACAACACAGTGGCCGATGGACTTCACTTAACGACCGAGGGCAATGGCGTTTGCGCATAGTTGTCAGCGCTAACATACAAGCAGGACTGATTGAAATAACAGCAACAGTCAATGTGGTAGATATGACGAACGTGTCCTTTGGAGCAGTCCGGCGAAATTTGGCGTTAATACGCTGTGGCAGCAGATGATCAAAGCGAGTGCCTTTGCTAACTGCACGACATAGACTGGACTAGTGATCCTATCGTTGGATTTTATAGGAATGGAAAACCGTGGCCTAGTCAGATGAGTCCCGATTTCAGTTCATAAGAGATAATGGTAAGGTTCAAGTGTGACGCAGACCCTACCAAGGCATCGACCCAGATCGACAATAAGTAATTGTGCAAGCTGGTGGTGGTTCCAAAATGGTGTGGACTGTGTTTGCCTTCCCTACTAGCCCTGTTGATAGTCTCCTGGTTGAAGCTGGGATCCCCCCCCCCTTTCTGTTCGGCGGTCCCAGCTACTGGTGTCTTATGCACTCACTATCAGTTCCTCTCCCACTCATCCTTCCTATTCTATCCTGTTCCCAGACCATGGACGTCGCCCACCCGACTCCCGCCCTCGGGCGGGTTTACCGGTTGGGCTGCGCATTGCGTCTCTTTGCCGTGATTTTCAGCTTCCTTCTTTGTCCTGTCTTCCTCGCTCCCTCCCCTCCACTCCTCCTTGGTCAGTTCCTCGGCCTCGACTTCGGATGGATCTCCGCCGCGGTCCGAAAGATTCCATCCCCCCGATGGTGTTGCGTTCCTTTTTCCGCCAAATTTTATGGGAGTTTCAGGATGCTGTTGTTTTTTACACTGATGGCTCTAAATCTGCTGATCGTGTTGGGTATGCCTTCACGTCCTCTGTTGGAACGGAAAGTGTGGTGTCACCGCCAGACACCACACTTGCTAGGTGGTAGTTTAAATCGGCCGCGGTCCATGTAGTACATGTCGGACCCGCGTGTCGCCACTGTGATCGCAGACCTAGCGCCACCACCAAGGCAGGTCTCGTGATACGAGAGTGGACTCGACCCCAGTTGTACGAGAACCAAGCTACCGCCCAGTTGTACGCGAACCTAGCTGTCGCCCCAGTTGTACGAGAACCAAGCTACCGCCCAGTTGTACGCGAACCTAGCTGTCGCCCAGTTGTACGCGAACCTAGCTATCGCCCAGTTGTACGAAGCCTTCTCTCTCATTAGCCGAGAGACAGAATAGCCATCTAAGTTAATGGCTACGAACTAGCAAGGAGCCATTTGTATCAGTGCCTATAGCTTCGAGTATTCAAGAGAGATGTATTCCAAGGAATAAATAAAAGTTAAGTAAAAAGCATCTACATACTTTTCTTCTTATTCATTATAAGTTTTTATGTTCCAGACTTCACGCCCGTCTGCTTATTGCCGTTCGGGCACTATCGGCCACAGCGTTAGTTTAGCGTGCCTTTCTTTTGGCTACTACCGTGTGGCGTAACAGTCTTGTTACGTCACTACAGAAAGTCATCTGCTGCCACCTACATGTGGGGTGTTTACTGCGGAATTGTTGGCAATTTCCCAGGCCCTTACCTTTATTAAACAGTCCCAACACAACCGCATTTTGTTATGCACGGACTCGATGAGTGGCCTTCTTGCTATTGACCGGTGTTTTTCGCGCCATTCCTTGGTCTCTGCCATCCATGACCATCTCGCTGATATTCACCGTGCTGCTTGTTCTATTGACTTCCTTTGGGTCCCTGGCCATGTGGGTATCCCGGATAATGAGCTCGCTGATCGTTTGGCTGTGGGAGCAGTTACTTACCCCCCGTTTTCTGTAGCCTCTCCTGCTGCGGATTTACGGCTTCGCATCAAATCCCACTTCGCACAGTCATGGGCCAATTCTTGGGAGGCTACTCCCCTGTCTAATAAACTTCGTGCAATTAAGGTGACACCAGGCCCGTGGCGTTCTTCCTTTCGCATCTCCCGAAAGGACTCGACCACACTGTGTCTTCTCCGCATTGGCCATACCAGGCTGACCCATGGTTTTCTTTTGCGTGATGAGCCACCCCCACTATGTGGTTGTGGAGCCTTCCAGTCAGTGGCCCACATTTTGGTTGAATGCCCCCTTCTTTTGGCTCTGCGTGCTAAGTACAGGCTCCCCAACACTTTACCTTTGATGTTGGCTGACGATTCCCGGATGGTCTCTCTGGTTCTCGGTTTCCTCCGGGAAAGTGGTTTTTATTCTCAGTTTTAAGGTTTTTAATCTCCCTCTGGTGTTGGGGCAGGGCGGTGAGTGTTTGGGTGTCTCCCACTGTAAGCAGTATTCGGAGATTCCTGATTCACCTACCTGTGTCCTATGGGCTACATGCAAAGATAACTGACAGGGAATGGTTATGTTCGGCTACTTGGAGGCCATTTGCAGCAAATGATGAATGAATTTTTGTGGATGGCAGTACGCCCCGTCACCAGGCCACAAGTTTTCGCGAGTGGGTTGAAGAACATTTTCGACAATTCGAACGAACGTTGGTCACCCGGATCACCCGACATAATCCCATCGGACATCTACGGGACATAACCGACAGGTCAGTTCGTGCATAAAATCCCGCACCGGCAACAATCACGCAATTGTGGACGGTTCCAGAGGCAGCCTGGCTCTATATTCCTACAGGGGCTTCCAGCGACTTGATTAGTCCATGCCACGTCGAGTTGCTGCACGGTCTTAGGAGACATCCCGGGAGTTTTGTCAGCTGAGTGTATTTGAACCATTTGCTTGTTGAACGGCTTTTTACTGGATAGGTTGAGATAAACACCAGAATAAAGAACTAAGAGAACCTGAAGTAATCAAAAGTGCTTTTCTTACAGCTAATCTTGATGAGTAGCTTCCGTCATTGTCCTGCACATTGCACTTTCGGGGGAAATACTTTAACGTTTCCAGAATGAGATTTTCACTCTGCAGCGGAGTGTGCGCTGATATGAAACTTCCTGGCAGATCAAAACTGTGTGCCCGACCGAGACTCAAACTCTGGACCTGGTATCTGAACCAGCTTACTGCATTCAAGCCTCTGCCTCCCTTCACAAATTCTAGGTTTTACCTTACAGCCTTTCGCGGGAAAGTGCTCTACCATCTGAGCTACCGAAGCACGACTCACGCAAGGTCTCACGGCTTTACTTCTGCCAGTATCTCGTCTCCTACCTTCCAAACTTTACAGAAGCTGGCAGAAGTAAAGCTGTGAGACCGGGCGTGAGTCGTGCTTCGGCAGCTCAGATGGGCGTCAGTCTGCTTTCGGCCGGTGAGCGGCGAGGACGTCTTGTTTACGTCCCGTCCGCAGTGTCGCGGTCCCGTCGGCAGAGTCGCGAGCGCGCGTAGTTTGTTTACTTCCTCGCCGCAGCTAATACTCGCGTCCGTTAACACTGAGTCGCCATGGCTCATTCGTACAGAAAAGCTACCATCAAGATCAGCTTCCAGCCCGACTACGCACGACCACGAGCCTTTGAAGTCGAACGATTTATCCGTGACGAAGTTCAAATACCAACACAGCACATCATCGGTATCCACCTATCCATCACAAGCAGCGTCGTTTACGTCAAGATGGTCGATGACGAGTTATGTCACGCAGTTGTGAACAGATGCGCGAACACTCTCAAGTTCAAACACTCCGATGGTCACATCGGAGAGGTTACTGTTGACCATGCTGGACTAGGATTACGCACACTAAGAGTCTTCGAACTCCCTTTCGAAGTACCACCGGACGTCGTTACCTCAGCTTTCCGCCCTTATGGGACGGTAATTAGCCACGTGGCCGAAAAATGGAACACCTTCGAGACGTACCAAGTCCTCAACGGCGTCCGACAAGTGAAAATTGAATTAAAGAAACATGTGCCGTCCTACTTAGTCATAGGTGGTTGTCGAGCAATAATAATGTACGACGGCCAACCTCGTACTTGTTCTGGTTGCGGTCAGGAGGGTCATGTCCGCTCGGCGTGTATTCAACGTCGGATTACACAACTTCCATTGCATGACACGACACCACCTCCTACGCTCACGGCCCTCCCCCTCAATTACGCAGAGGTGACACGATCGACCGTCATGACAGACGACAACCCCCCCGGAAGACAGGAAGCGTTAGAATGCGCACCTGTCGCCGGTCCTGGATTGACCAACACCATTACGGTGTCTGCAGGGGTTGAAGAACGCCGCCCATCGACTCCACAAGAAGATTCGGGCGAGAGAATGGAACTCGACGCTAGGGTTGTACCGACCTCTGCCTTTCTCCCTGAGGGGGATGCTATACGGGAACCACAAACTCTTTCGGACTCAGAAACCCACGTCCGCAAACAAAGGTCACCGAGAAAACATAAAAAGCGACGTCGCACACCCTCAGACGATTGCCTCCAGCGGACGTCTTCTCCAGTTGACGACCGGACGGCCGACGAAACGACGAGGAGAATGGATGACACGAGATCGCCCTCACCTGTCACTTTGTCTGATTTTGACAAATCCGTTTCCGCTCCCTCGGACAAACGGATGGCCAGCACAGCGCCCGCCGTTGGTACACAACCGGAAACAACTGCGGATTCACCCTTAGTCACTCAGCCCACAAGTGTTCTGCCGCAGCCACCGTTAACTTGCGGACCTTGGGCGGATGACATTGAAGACGATTCTACGGCCGCTGTGGTGGATGAGGAGAGGGGTCTCTCCTCCCACACCTCGGCCCCTCCCGAGTAGCAACAGATGACGGCGCGGACGCGGCCAGCAGATCACAGGCCCCACCTTTTACGGCGACACTGACGGCAGCCCCCACCGCAGGAGACGATCTACAAACCTATCGCTTAACGACCATCAACATTAACACCATTCGGACACGTACGAAGTTGTCGCTGCTCCAAGACATGCTCAATGCCGCAGACGTTGACATTGTCTTTCTCCAAGAAGTCTTCGTCGAAGATTTCCCGGGTATGTATGGTTATACGGCTCATGTGTCCCACGCCTCGCCAACTAACAGTGGAGTCGCCATTCTCCTCAGAGAGGGCCTCGAGGCGGACGAAGTCCGATATCTCCCCGACGCTAGAGGAATGGCCGTAACGGTGCAAGGCGTCCGGTTTATCAATGTGTACGCCCCTTCCGGAACGAATCGCCGTCGTGACCGATCGCTCTTCTTCGCAGAAGGAATAGCACCGCTTTTTCAGGGCAGGCACGATGACTTGATATTAGGGGGCGATTTCAATTGCACCCAAGCACCTAAAGATCAGCTGCCACGCCATTCACCGTGCCCCGAACTTGGGACACTCATCGGCGATCTCCAGCTGGTAGATACATGGGAACATGTCCGAGGAAATAGACAGGGATACACCCATTTCACGAGTCACTCGTCTAGTCGCATCGATAGGATTTACGTCTCCCGTTCTCTCGCGGCAACGGTGAGTGACGCGGAGGTGTGGCCAGTAGCCTTCTCTGATCACGAGGCCTATATATGTGCCGTCACCCTTCGTCGCCAACGGGTGTGGCGCAGCCGACATGCCTGGAAATTAAACCTTGCTCATCTCGCTTCTCCGGATTGTCGACGCGCCATCGAAAACACGTGGAGTTTGTGCGTCCGCCGCCTCCCAACGTATCCTACGTCGATTAGTTGGTGGTTAACCTGCGCCAAGCCGGCCCTACGGCGAACCTTTATTACGTATGGTCGTGAGACTGCTGCTTGGAGGCGGCAGACCCTTGATTTTTATTTCACCGTCCTTCGCGAATGCGCCTCCTTGCCACCCACACCGGAACGACAGCTGACAGTTCAGCGTGCGAAAGCACAGATCGTAGCCCATATGCGCCGACACCTCGAAGGGACGATCGTCCGAGCGCGGACACCAGACAGACTCGCAACGGAACGACCCACCATGTACCACGTCATCCGAGAACGTACACTGCGAAGACGGGCGCTGATACATGCCATCACCACTGAGGACGGCCTTCATCACAGCACACAACGCGATATTGCTGCAGCCTTCTTCGACCATTACGCACGACTTTATTCTGCTCAATGTTCCGACCCGATGACGGTGACAGCAGTCTCACAACTGGTTTACGGCATTGTCCCACAGGATTTACAAACTGAATTATTGAACGACATTACGGAAGACGAAGTTATCGACGCCATCGGTAAAGGAGCGGCGAATAAGTCTCCTGGCCCCGACGGGCTCCCTGTGGAGTTTTATAGAACTTTTCAGTATTTACTGGCTCCCAAGTTAACAGACATCTGTCGGGAGCTTATGTCCCCCGCGGTGCCGCTCCCTGCGGCCTTCGTAGAAGGAATAATTATACCGGTTCACAAGCCTAAAGGTGGGGCTCGGATACAAGATTACCGCCCGCTAACACTCGTCAACTGCGACATGAAGATATTCACCAGACTATTAGCAAACCGTCTACGACCGACCCTACCTTACGTCATCTCGCCAGATCAGACTTCCCTATGGGGTATCAACAACATCCACACAGCACTGTGTCGATACCGTGACTTAATAGCCCTAGCCAGGGCACGCCGCGTCCCGGGAGCGCTGGCATCACTAGATTTTAGCCAAGCGTTTGATCGAGTGGATCACGCATACCTAACGTCCGTTCTCCAGCACATGCAGTACCCACAGCAATTCACAGCCGTCGTGATGCGCCTACTCCGAGGAGCGACTTCCAAAGTGCTCGTTAACGGGCGTCTCTCGCAGTCCCTCCCGATTTTCCGCTCCGTCCGTCAAGGCTGCCCCTTGTCGACGATACTATATGCTCTGGCACTGGAACCGCTCCTCTGTGGTCTCCGTCAACGCCTCACCGGTCTTACCCTACGTGACGTCACATTTCGCTGTACAGCATATGCAGACGACCTAGTTCTCGTGTTCCGCAATCGCGATGATGTCAACAGAGCACTAGAATGGATTACCACGTACGGTGTGGCTTCCGGCAGCTGTCTCAACGTCGCCAAATCAGTCGCCATGGCCATAGGAGACGGGTTGACACCAGCGTGTGTCGAACCCCTACAGCTTCGTGGCACTATCAAATGTCTCGGAATAGAGTTTCATGACGACATACGGCGCACCGCGGCTCTTAACTACCGCCGCTTATTACAACAAATTCGGGTCCAGATCTTCAACCTTCGTCTGCGGACCCTCGACATTCTCCAAAGGACACACTTCGTTAATGTTTACCTCGCATCGCGCCTTCCACACATAGCGCGTGTTCTCCCAATACCGTTACTGATGGCTCGACGTCTATTAGCGGCATTCGGAGCCTACGTCAGTACAGGCATGCTCTTCAAAGTCAGTTATGAGTCACTGACCCTTCCCCCAGAAAGGGGAGGTCTTGGCCTAGTCCATGTCCACGACAGAGCTGTGTCCCGGTATGTCAGCTCACACATCAAGCTGTGGCGCCACCACCCGGAAAGTTTGACAGGTTTGCTGTTGGAGTCCTTAGCTCCGCCGTCCATTATGCCCCCACTGACGACGCAAGACATACCCCCACCCTTCTACTACTTCGGGAACTTTTACATTGAACACAGCTATTTCCGTATCGCAGTACCACCGACGAAACAGGCGTCGGCGCGGGATATATATCATGTCCTACAGCAGAGGCGCCCACCAAACATCGTGGAGACGAAAAGCCCTCAGGTTCATTGGAAGGTGGTGTGGAAGACGATTCACGCAATTCCACTGGACACAGCCGTCCGATCCACATGGTACATCACAGTCAATGGTAAACAGATCACCCGATCACGCCTCCACAAGATAAACATGGCGGAATCGCCTCTCTGCGTAGACTGCGGGATACCAGACACGGACGAACACCGTCTCACATGTGGCGCGGCAGAAGACGTATGGCGCTTGGTGCGACAAATTTTGTCGTATTTTCTACGAGTGACTCCGGAACACATTACACCTCGGTTTCTACTATTTCCGAATCAACAGTATTTCCCGCGCGCCAAGACCAACGCTGTCACGTGGATCCGTGCGCATGCGGTACACTACTTATTTCACGATGGACCTAAAGATGTATTAGACTTTTGGAACTACCTACAAGAACGTCATTGCAAGATCGTACGGAACCCAAAATACAGACAGTATTTTTCTAACTACTTAGGGAGTGCCCTACGCGACCCTCCACGCAGCTGGATCATCAACAGGTAGGAGAAGATACCCATTGAGTGAGCTGACATGACTAAGTTCGATTCTCGGTGGAACAACATGATATACGTGAAGACGTACCTGGATGATGAAGCGTAAGGAGTGTAGCGACACGCCCTTCTGTATCCTGTATGAAGCACTTTTTTTTTTCGTTTTCCCCATATACATTACCTCGGTGTAGGAACGTGCCGAGATATTGTTTTCTTTTTCTCAGAGCACGATGCGGTGCTAGATACATTTATTTTTGTTGTGGTATAAAGTAAAACCACATTACGAATGTATTAAAACAGTAAATAAAAATAAATAAATAAACAATAATTCCTACAAAAGATTTCCCCTTCCCATCCCTGATTCCTTGACAAAAAAAAAAAAAAAAAAAAAAAAAAAAAAAAAAAAAATGGTAGAGCACTTGCCCGCGAAAGGCAAAGGTCCCGAGTTCGAGTCTCGGTCGGGCACACAGTTTTGATCTGCCAGGAAGTTTTACTTTAACGTTATCTTGCTTTGGCAGGATTTCACTGTGTTTCATGATGCGTCTAGGTTAGGAATTTGGTTATCACTGGGTGGTGTTTCTTTTATGCCAGCGTTGGGTACGCCAGTGTTAACCAGTGTTCAAGCACGTGGCGTGGATAAGCTGTATACAAGTGATACGAAAGCAGCAAGTTCATCAGTAACTGGACTTAACATGGAAGTCGAATGAGGCAGTTCGCAGAGTGCTGAGACTAGAGAAAGACTTGAGAGTAATTTGGAAGGACCAGCAGGCAGTTCAGAAGAGATCGATCCGAAGTTCAGTCGTTCTGTGTGGAGACTACGACAGTGGCACAAAGTGTTACCGATCGCGTGCTGACTTCTTCTTCGTCGCATATCTTTGATCTCTAGTGATCCTTAATTGAAATCGCTTTAAAAAACAAGGAACATCATAAAACAGCCGAAGAATATTACAAATAGGGACATGTGCACCCCAAAATTCAGGGAGAGGGTAGTAAAATATCTAATCAGCTTTGGAAATGCGCTGAAGAAGTTTTCAATATGATTGAAGACAATTTTGTGGCACTCGAGGTAATTAACAAATTCTTAGACAGTGGCCGATGTGGCCGAGCGGTTCTAGGCGCTTCAATCTGGAACCACGCGACCGCTACTGTCGCAGTTTCGAATCCTGCCTCGGGCATGGATGTGTGTTATGTTCCTAGGTTAGTTAGGTTTAAGTAGTTCTAGGGGACTGATGACTTCAGATGTTAAGTTACTTAGTGCTCAGAGCCATTTGAACCATTTTTTGAACTCTTAGACGAAAAGAATGATGTACGATTCAAAAACGTTGGCGAACAATTCAAGGAGTACAGCGAGCATTTCAAGAAATTAGAGCAGCAGTTATTGCGTGTGACGAAAGGATGGTACTACTGGATAAAGAAACTGTGAATTCCGAAGAACCAGATAACTGAGGAACCAATCAGTATTAGTAAATTGGGCACGTTATCTCAGGATGTGAAAGGCACAACAGATGAATTACACAAGAACGTTGATGTCATTAAGGAGTGGAAAGACGAAGTCACAGATGAATGACGTAACACAAGTCAGGAAGCAAGTGGAGCAGCTATCGTTATGTAGTGATGTAGATTTGGATAATACCGTTCCTGTACACCTGAAAGAGCTGGAGGAAATAAGAACGCGGTTCTAAATTAAAGAAAAAGAGGTGTATATCAACTGTCAAAACCGTGAGTTGCTGGTAGAACTGTTTAGAGATAGTGATTCAGCAAGTACACGCATAGGAAATGGGTTAATGAAAGAGGAAGATACGCGGAATAAAGGGGAGGAATTATGTCAGTTAACTGACAGGCCCTGCCATATACGTGGCAATACTGTACCGTCACCTGTGAACATACAGTCAGCTGTGTTGGCAGGAATATGTTGTCAGAAATTAGAAAACATGTTGTGTCTGTATATGTATATGTATATGTATATGTATATGCTGCTCCCAGACAGATCGAACAGTTTTCATTCCAGAATTTGGATCGAACAGTTGAAGGATGGACCAGTGATACTGAGCCGTGGCGACTAATCGGGCGATATCGACTATGGTACTCGTCCCTCATCTTTGACCACAAGGTTTTGAAACGAGTGTGTTTCGTTCTGGAGTGACCGTGGCGAAGCGGGTGTTTGGCTGTCTTTGGTCGTGGCAATATGGGCTGTGGAGTGAAATCAAAAACAAGTGTTCTGGTAGCGTCCGGCCTGTCGCTGCAATAGGAGGAAATAGCTCTCAGCGTCGTGGGCTGAAGAAACTTTGTGTTCATCGTTTGGCGTCTTTAAGGAGCCTGGAGTTGGTTAGAGGCATGGCGGATGGGCGTTTTCCCATTGTGTTCTATTCGGGGCTTTCCCGTCCCCGTGGAGGTAGATTAAAGTGAAGAGACCGAGTTGATATTAAGGTCCATTAAATTTTATGTCTGTGACACTTTCAATTTTTATACTATAATTTTGTTCTGATATGTCGTGTGTATGAATTTTTATTATCTTATTGGATTATTTTACTGGCTTGTAATTGATGTTAAGTGTTATTGAAAGGAGGAGGCCTCTGTGTTAATAAGGCCTGGCTGGCTTTTACCGAGTTCTTACATGCGCCATCTTTTACCCTCACGCCATTGTGGTAACTCAGCTCGATGTTTAAAGGAACTTCAAATCATAATTGTCGTGTATGTCTGAGGCATGACTTGCGAATAATGTCGTAAGTTCTACGCTCTGCCCAATTATTTTAATGGGATGAATTTTCAGTTTGAGCTGGCTTTGGTTTGCCATCTCGGCACTAAATTATGTAACCCGATTAATGTAGCCTTAATCATTAATGCATGTTTAATGAGTGATTAGTCATGGTTTACTATTTCTCTTACATATCAGCCTTAAATAAGAATTAATCAATGTTGTGTTTTTGTTGCAGTGGCTGAATTACACGTACTTATTCTAATACAGTGGCTCTGTTAGTAATCAGTCTGTTATATACCGGCGTCTCAAGATTTCTCCACAGAGCTGACTTCATCATGAGGCACTGAGCCTATTCTAGAAGTGTTTCTACGCCTCCACCAAATACCTTGTCAGACAAAAATTTACTATTTTAGTTGTAATTTTATTTTAATCCCATAAAAAAACTTAATATGTTCTATTTAAAAGAGACCACTCTCGTCCTGTCACAGTGTCTGACGTTAGAACATATATTTGGAAGTGGGCACCTGGTTAGTTTTTTTTATTATAGCCCATATCTTAAGGTAACCATTTCATACCGCAGAAATGTGTAACTGAGACTTCTCTGTAGGGATCATCAGTGACGAGATTAATATGGAAGCGGCCCACTCAACCTGAGGCTGTCGGCCGAGCTGGTTCCACTAGCTAGCTGTCCTGGTGCTTGCTTAATCATGGCCACTGTGTCTGCTCCCTTGCCGCCACACACACGCAGCATTTTGCGTTGGCCGAGGTGGGGCGCCAGGCACAGTTTGGTTCTCCGATATTGTGGAAAAGTTAATTATCGGGATATGGAGATGTCGGTTTTGTAGGCACTCAATGAGTATCATCTTTCATGGCTTCTTGAGGTCGCTGACGACTAACCTGTTTAAGTGGGTCCCCACCCATTCTTATTGCCGTTCCACCAACGATAAGTCCATTTTTAGTAAATTAATATTTGTGTGAAAGTATATCTGGTTAATTTCTCTAAGGTAGGGGAATTTAACTTCATTCCGTGTTGATTTAAAACTGCAATGTAAGTCATTATCTATTTAAATTAAACCGGAACTTTCTATTTTAAAGGCTTTGTTAAAGGACGGCTCATGTCCATTGTTATTTGAAGATAAGTTTGAAACTTGTACTATACATCACAGCGTATTGTGTGTTTATGTCATCCTGGAGGATTTGCATA
The DNA here is from genome assembly GCF_023864345.2 of Schistocerca serialis cubense. Taxonomy (NCBI): domain Eukaryota; kingdom Metazoa; phylum Arthropoda; class Insecta; order Orthoptera; family Acrididae; genus Schistocerca; species Schistocerca serialis. The sequence continues at coordinate 796,647,385 of NC_064642.1, read as the reverse complement.
TTGGTAATTCATCAGTTCTAAGTTACTGCTCCTGTTAAAATTATTAATCATTTGTATTATAAAAGCTTACAATTTTTAAAAATAAGCCTGTTACTTGGGTTAATTGCTCGTTTTGTTACAGTGTAAATCTTACCTTATATTAAATTGTAATTTGTAACGAAGATTGGTTATTAAATTATGTGTATGTATCACACCAGAGAATGAAGCATTTGAAATCTCCTGGGACCAGTTCTTCCCATAAGGTCTTTTGGCCACTTAAGAGGCCGTAATTTCCCACTACAGAGGTCATGGTCTGCTGGTTTTAAAAGCACTTTCATTTGTGTACGTCTTCAGTAATAGACAGCTGCCATGATGCAACTGATCATGACAAAGTGCAGGAATTAGAAGAAATAATAAACAGGCATTTATCCAGGAATTTTGGACGCAGGAGGAACAGGGGCATATCAGACTAAGCGTTTCGTTGAAGGTGCCTTGTGCGAGATCACAGTTTCGTAGTCTGACTTGGTATTTTAAGGAAATGGTTAATACAAACCAGTTATTGGTTTCACTATTTGAGAAGAAAGAGCTGATCTGGATCTGCTAAAAGAATTTACTAACAGAATTCAAAAAGATATTATTTAACCCATCAGGGGATGAACAATGCAGGAGCATTTTTACATTTATTTGAAAAGCTGCGTTATGATCATAAAGCTGATATCAGAGATCCAGGTGGTCAACACAACTTGAACACCAAGTGCGAACTTGTGAATGAGGCATCTGCTCTACAAAAACGGCAACTGATAGGATAGGAACAATCCTCGTTGTTCATGGGTTCAAATGGCTCTGAGCACTATGCGACTTAACATCTGAGGTCATCAGTCGCCTAGAACGTAGAACTAATTAAACCCAACTAACCTAAGGACACCACACACATCCATGCCCGAGGCAGGATTTGAACCTGCGACCGTAGCGGTCGCTCGGCTCCACACTGTAGCGCTTAGAACCGCACGGCCACTCCAACCGGCGTTGTTCATGGGCGCCACTGCATAGGGCAGATGAGAGATGGCGGAATGGTGGGTGCCACGATCGGAGACCAGAAACTGTAGACGCAGAGCGAATCTTCAAAGGAATCAATGAGGAAATGACAAAGAGAGGAACATTTATCGAGAGTGACTGGCGGCTGAGGCTGTAACTTCGCCATTAGATGGAATTTACCTTTCAGGAGCCTTACTTGTCAATTATGAAGAAATAAATAAGCAAATATCAGAAAGTGTCATTAATTCAAGAACTGAACAGAAGATGTTGCTTACCCAGAGATGTGACATTAGGAGAAATAACAGTACCGTATATTTTGGTTTCAAGCAAGTCGTAGTAGCTGATACAGATGTGTGCGATATGTGAGATTGAAATGGGAAATACTTTACGTTTAGGTCGCAGGGAATGGGAGTGTGTGGTGCTATACATGGAAAGTGTGTGGAGGTAAAGGAGCAAGTTAGAGCAACTTCGTGTTTCAATCACACATGCTTACTGCCAACTTTTTGATCTTGTGGAACCTGACTGCGAAGGTGTTCTTGGTCTTGTCTTTCTCAAGTATTGAAAGGTCGTGGCGTACTTGAAACAGTGGTATGCACCAGTTCTTTTAGATGAGAATGAATTCAGAGTGCCGGCCGATGTGGCCGAGTGGTTCTAGGCTCTGAAGTTTGGAACGGCGCGACCGCTACGGTCGCAGGTTCGAATCCTACCTCGGGCATTGATGTGTGTGATGTCCTTAGACTAGTTAGGTTTAAGTAGTTATAAGTTCTAGGGGACTGATGACCTTAGATGTTAAGTCCCATAGTGCGCAGAGCCATTTGCACCATTTCAATTCAGAGTATTCTTCAAGGACAGTGTTGTAAGTAGGCTGTTTATGTTTTCTCAGGCTGTTTATCTATGTAAGTAGGCTGTTTATGTTTTCTCAGGCTGTTTATGTTTTCTCTATGTAAGTAGGCTGTTTATGTTTTCTTATTGGCAACGTTACGTAGCGCTCAATATGAAAATCACTGGCTGTGCTGTGTGCAGTCTGTGGCTAGTTTGCATTGTTGTCTGCCATTGTAGTGTTGGGCAGCGGCAGCTGGATGTGAACAGCGCGTAGCGTTGCGCAGTTGGAGGTGAGCCGCCAGCAGTGGTGGATGTGGGGAGAGAGATGGCGGAGATTTGTAATTTGTCATGAACTGATATATATATTATGGCTTGTGATGATATTAAGGTAAATACATTGTCTGTTCTCTATTAATATCTTTCATTTGCTAACTATCCCTATCAGTAGTTAGTGCCTTCAGTAGTTTGAATCTTTTATTTAGCTGGCAGTAGTGGCGCTCGCTGTATTGCAGTAGCTTGAGCAGCGAAGATTTTTGTGAGGTAAGTGATTTGTGAAAGGTATAGTTTAATGTTAGTCAGGGCCATTCTTTTGTAGGGAATTTTGAAAGTCAGATTGCGTTGCGCTAACAAAATATTGTGTGTCAGGTTAAGCACAGTCTTGAAGAAATGTTCAAAGGGGAAGTTTCAGTGTGACCTGTGAGATGTAGGCATTATATAGGATAGTGGAGTGTGTATATTACCATGAAGAGATAGTGTATGATTAATGGCAAAAATGGAAACAGATGAAGAAGAATTAGGAATAGCAGGACGAGATACTGAACTACATGTTTCAGCAGGAGTTCCAAAGACAGAGGTGATGACTGACGTAGTTATGGAAGATGATGAGCAAAGTCTATAGAGTCTTGTGAGGACGATGACGAATGGGAAGTCGTTTGGTCTAGTGATTCAAAGAATTAAGAAATTAAATATAGATATTTAGGCCGCAGTATGTTACCTAAATTTGGGAAAACTTTTGCAAGTTTCTGCATGCAAAAGAGTGGGTAAACACGATGTTAGTATTACAGGAGGAAGATGATGATTGCAGTGGAGATGTTTTTGAATATGTGAATAGGGAAATAAGAATAAAACCAAGAAAGGATAGCTGTATTCCGAGAACAGGAAGTCCAGCAGTTCTGTTGATAGAAAGAGAGCACGGGACAGTAGATATATTAAACATAACTGACGAAGAAGAGCAATGTTTCACGTTATTTGACTCATAGATGGTTCAAATGGTTCAAATGGCTCTAGGCACTATAGGATTTAACATCCGAAGTCACAGACCTGAATGCTGTACAACACCTTTAGTATGTTTTGGAACGCCGTATTCGTGTCAGGCCTCACCGATCGACATCGATACCTCTCCTCAGTGCAGCACTCCGTGAAGAATGGGCTGCCATTCCCCAAGAAACCTTCCAGCACCTCACTGAACCTGCGAGAGTGGAAGCTTTCTTCAAGGCTAAGGGTGGGCCAACACCATATTCAATTCCAGCATTACCGATGTAGGTCGCCACGAACTAGTAAGTCATTTTTAGCCAGGTGTCCGGATACTTTTGATCACGCCCTGCAGATAGTGTGCACAGGCGGCTACGGACGTACATGTCCGCCCGGCAGTTAAATAAGTGCAGCAAGACGGCTTCGGACAACCGTATACCTCGTACACCAGACATGTAGGAGGGACTGCTGGCAAAGCGCTTTCATGTACGCCTGGGTGTGTGAGCAGGTAATCGTGCACAATACAGAATGCGACGCGCTCTTGTCCGCTTTTCAACATTCCTGCGAACGCTGTCATAACCTGCCCCTCTTCGTAATACAGAAAAGCGGTACGGCTTTCACCTGCTCCTGGTCCCTTTCTGCTCACGAATCGATCAAATAGATGCAAAATTTGATTTTGTAACTTAAGAACAAAATTGACGCAAATATATATAATCTGAAGGGCATGAACTGACGTATCATTTGTTACAAAGAGAGAATAATTTAGCAGATACGTGCAGTATCACAGCAACACTCGGGAGTCGCTTGGATCGGAAAAAGACCCGTGCGGCCACGTGAATGTAGTTCCATTTCTTAATCTACAAAGAATACATGATACAAACAGGTATAGCGTGTTATCCTTTAGAACTGGCGGATCAGATGTTTCAAAAGGCGAACAGTGTAGCGAAATATTTGCAGCTTCTCTGCAACACTCTCTGTTACGAGGAACAGAACACGGTCTGTGTTTTGGCCGTCTTCGCTAGGAACTTTTCGTTTTAAAACTATATCTCTTGAAACCTACTTCTGCGATCGTTAATGATTTTTTTAAATATGTTATAAGCGTACAATCCAACCACAAATAAAAAATTTCTTCTCGTTTTTCTGTGTCTACATTCTAAGCCTAGTATAAACTTGTAACATTAAGCCTAGGTTAGGTATTGGATTTTATAAAGAGTGCTACTGAACAGTAGTTCCGTGCACTCTGAATCGTCCGATTAGCTGACAGCGGCCGACGGTCCATACTTTGGCCCCCTTAGCCATATGGGCAATCAGGATGCTTGGCCCTAGTAGCCGTGAACTGGTTAAAAATGATCATCTGTAAAGTCACGCTTGAACATGAATTATTAATGTGTTGGTTCATCTGACAAAGATGCAGGTGCTTCAGCTTGGTCTTCATACTTTTTATAGGCAGTGGAGCCCAGGGAGATTTGTAACCTACTGAGCTTATCTCAATAATATTTCCCAGCTTTTGAAGACCAAAGAGCTGAAGTATTTTATTACTTGTACACTATTTAAGATCAGAGAGTCGTTACATTTGATGACAGGTGTGCTATTAGCAGTTTTATTAAGCAAAGACACCGAACGCCATGGTTATAACGTAAATTTTGTTCCTTTACATCGAATATTCCCTTGTAACACTGTTTGAAGGCAATACAATCCACACGAGCGATACGACCTGCACGAGATGGCGAGGCGGACTGCTGACCGAAGACCAGCTGTCTGGAGAGAGCTGTGAATCCTTGACACCTTGGAGTATGCAGGAATACATGTCCTGGTGGGCGACTTCTGTCAAGGGGACACCACGCTCTCCATAGACCTGAGTGACCTCGAACACGAACTGAGGATTCCGACTCAGGAGATTACAGTCTGCTCTTAGGCTTAAACCGAACGTGACGCCCGGTGGCAGTCTAACAACGAAATAATGATTCAAAGAACATCAAAACTACCACCACAACATTGTCAGAGAGACTGTAAGTCGATCTGAGTCATCAGTGGAGCTGCTTGCATGGCTGCACGTCTACGAACGGACTATTGTGTTGCCCACAAGATCATGGCAAACGTATGAACAACACTCATCTGACAATTTCTGTGAACTAAAGCTTGGTTACCCAGTTAAACTCTGAGTTATGTGATACACATACATTCATGATGAGTTGCCGACGACGTTACATTTCTTCATTGCTTGTGTGTGATAACGAACCTTATTATGACACTATGCACAACATCATATTATTTGTGAGTCCAAGATACGAAGTCTAGCAGTTTCTCACTAACTGTTTACAGATAGATCAGACGTTAGAGGAGGCAAATCGTGAATTTCATTCCAAAAACACTGTATGTAGTGTGAGAAGGAACAAGTTGTTGTCATAACCAGGCTAGAGACATGAACATTTGTGTTAGCTAGCCCATTAATTACTTCTAAGGTGTGCCATTAAATATTTGGACGAACTACTAACTGGAACTTACGAGTTGTGTCACGGTTCGGGGAGACACGAACTACAATAATAATACGCATTAACTCGTTTTCGTCTCATTTCATGTGTCAAACTGTTCATAAGAACAATTAATGTGATGAACAGTGTGTTTGCCGGAGGATACTGAAGTATATATGTCTTTTGTATTTTTATATGTATGCTTCAGGGACAATGTCAATGACTGATCTTCGGGCTCGACCTAATTTTGACTCGCACCATCGACGGTGCTGTAATTTGTTTACGTTTGTAACTTGATGTAAGTTTTTCAATCACAGACCATACTTATGCAGTAATTCTGACGCACACCATCAGCGGTGTAATCTTCTGATTTTTGGTTATGAGCCGGTCGCAGGTTCGAATCCTGCCTCTGGCATGGATATGTGTGATGTCCTTAGGTTAGTTAGGTTTAATTAGTTCTAAGTTCTAGGCGACTGATGACCTCAGAAGTAGAATCGCATAGTGGTCAGAGCCATTTGAACCATATATGGTTATGAAGATATGGCGTATTTGCGCTACTAATTCCTCTGATACCGTCAACATTTAATGTCACATTACGACATCTGTTTGCTTAGTTGATGTAGTGACCTGTGTTTGTATTCAGAGAGCCGGCCGCTGTGACCGAGCGGCTCTAGGTGCTTCAGTCCGGAACCGCGCTGCTGCTACCGTCGCAAGTTCGAATCCTGTCTCTGGCATGGATGTGTGTGATGTCCTTAGGTTAGTTAGGTTTAAGTAGTTCTAAGTCTTCGGGGACTGATGACCTCAGATGTGAAATCTCATAGTGCTCAACGCCATTTGAACCATTTGTACTGAGAGTATGTCTATTCTTTATCATACTATTTATATTTTACTTGTATTTACACATTATTTATGTTGTAATGACTATTTTCTTCAGAGTTTACAAATTTGTACCTCCAGATGAGCATACATCACCACAATTTGCTTTTATTGCGCTTTTTTTTGTCATGTGCATGTGCTTCCATAATGTCACTGTATTTTCATGAACCTTGTTAATCAGGAATGTTTTTAACTGTGAATAAGTATGTTTATATAGTATCATGGTGTCCCCTAGGCACCCAGTTAACCATTTTCACCCATGGCATGGAACTCACCAATCAATGAGCATGAAAATAAAAATAAAAATTGTACCCACATCGAAACAAAAATCTTTTATATGTTATATGAATTATATCCCTTCAATTTACAAAAATGTATTTGATGCACTCCTGCTACAGATTAACTCCGGTAGAAGTGCGGCACCTATTTTGAAATTGACATGTCGATTTACGCCCAAATTGTCAAGCAGCCTATTTTATAACGTAATATGCACATCCCAGTAGCTACCATAATCGATTCTTAAACAATAGATGAAAATTGCAGATAATGTTCAACACTGAACTGTTGCATTGCTAATTAGTTCCTATTATCCCTTCCTTTCATTATGTTGGTGGAGAACTTTGATTTTCTGCACCTCTGTCAGTTTCCTTTAGGTGGCTCGTGTCACGGAAGTTGACTTAAGGGAACCAGAGTGCCGTTATCTTGTTCAGGGCCGAAACCAGCCCCTGAACAGGCACAGGATAGGGAAGTCCCAACGTTAAATCTCCGCACAGCATGAGCACAGGAGATGGGCCTGCGTGAAATGAAGATTGCAATGTAAGTGACGATAGAATGAATCCAGAATGAGATTTTCACTCTGCAGCGGAATGTGCGCTGATATGAAACTCCCTGGCAGATTAAAACTGTGTGCCGGGCCGAGACTCGAACTCGGGACCTCTGCCTTTCTCTGGCAAGGTTCGCAGGAGAGCTTCTGTAAAGTGTGGAAGGTAGGAGACGAGGTACTGGCAGAAGTAAAGCTGTGAGGACGGGGCGTGAGTCGTGCTTGGGTAGCTCAGTGTTAGAGCACTTGCCCGCGAAAGGCAAAGGCCCCGAGTTCAAGTCCCGGCCCGGCACACAGTTTTAATCTGCCAGGAAGTTTCATGATAGAAGGAATCGTTTTGGCGGGATAAGACCTGAAAGGCAGGTGAAGCAATCAGAACTTGAGGCTGTGGGAGTGGCCATTGTCAGCAGCCCTGTCACAAAGGAATGTCTCTTTAAATCCTAGTAACAGGGACTATGATTAGCCCTCAATAATGCCGGCCGGGGTAGCCGAGTGGTTCTAGGCGCTACAGTCTGGAACCGCGCGATCGCTACGGTCGCAGGTTCGACTCGTGCTTCGGGCGTGAATGTGGATGATGTCCTTAGGTTAGTTAGGTTTAAGTAGTTCTAAGTCTAGGGGACTGATGACCTCAGAAGTTTAGTGCTCAGAGCCATTTGAACCATTTTGAACCAGTCTGCGTTCGGCGGGGCAGCAGTGCGCACCGCGCTCGGCCGTCCACGCCGCTGCGCGCGCGGAGTGTTTTGTTTACTTCGTCGTCACCGCGCTTCTCAGTCGAACAAGCTGTAATGGTCAACTCTTACAGGAAGAACACTCTTAAGTTCACCTTCTCCAATGAATACGCACGACCCAAAGCACTGGCCGTCGAACGCTTCCTACGCGAAGACGTGAAGATCCTCCGTGACGAACTCATCGGCATACACCTATCGATCATTAGCAGCGTCGTTTATGTTAAGATGACTTCCGACGCTGCCTGCAACGAGATTATTCAAAGGACGCGACATGGACTAAAATTTCGGCACTCCGACGGAAACGTCGGGCCTGTGGATGTCGACCACGCACGACTTGGCCCTCGGACGATCCGTGTATTCGAACTGCCTTTCGAGGTGAATGAAGATGAAGTCTTCGCGGCGCTAAGCCCGTTCGGAAAAGTCCAGAGCCACGTAGCCGAGACATGGGCACAGTTTACGACGTATCCGGTGCTTAATGGTGTGAGACAAGTCCGAATCGATCTCAAACGGCACGTTCCATCGTACATTTCTGTCGGCGGCTGCCGTGCGGTGGTCATTTATGACGGACAACCTCGAACATGTTCCGGTTGTTGCAAAGAAGGCCACGTCCGTAATGAATGCCTGCAACGCCGCATCACACAACTAAGGCCCGACGATACGAACACCGACAGGACCACGACCACCCTTCCAGTCACCTATGCGGCGACACTGCACGTCCAGCCCTCACAAGACGCCGTTCATGATCGTCTCTCTGGTCCGATACACCCGGAGGCGTCTGAGCACATTGACACCGGCGATGCCGCCCGTGAACATGTCCAACAGCCAGACACACCCACGCTAGAAGATCACAATGATACCAATGAAAGTGTTCTGGAGAATGACGACCGCATCATAGCACACGCGGCTTTTGTACCGGAACGACGTGAATCTCTTCCTTCCTCAGACACCGAAACTCATTGCCGAAAGCAGAAGTCGCCCAAACGACGAAAAAAACGCCGCAAGACATCAGAATCGACCACTGAGCCCCCTCCGCAGGACGAGGAGCTGCCACATTACTCCGACGGAGAACACGATCACACTTTCTCCTCTGCCACGGAGACGTGTCATCCACAAGACGGTGCACCGTCCAACAGAGATCGTGCGCAAGCCCTGCGCCCAGAAGCCATGGTACATAGCACGCCTGTTGTCACCGACGCAATTGAGCCGTCTCGCCCAGCGCTGCCACCTCTCGCCGATGTGAAACTTGCCGGACACCTTTCATGGGCGGATGACACGGATTTCCCACCTCCACCTGATGCGGAAATGAGATCTGTTTCTCCGTTAGACCAACACGAAAATGGGGGAAGTTTCTATGGCGACTCCTGCGACTTCTATGGACTTCCAGCATCCACCACAACAATCTTCACCAGCTACGAACCTATCGGCAGCACGGATCTCCCATCAGGCGTACTATCAATACTAATAATATCGGCTCCAACGCTAAACTTCAACTGCTCCGTGACACGCTAAGAGCATCGGACATAGACATCGCTCTGTTACAAGAACTGAGGACAGCGACTTGGACTGGGTGTTATGGATATGGGACGTACGCCGCCCCTGCAGTTATGGAACACACAGGCGCAGCCATCCTCCTCCGAAAAGGAATTGCAGTTTCCGATGTCGCATACCTCCCAACGGCGCGAGGGGTGGCCATAACAGTTGAAGGACTCAAAATCATAAATCTCTACGCCCCATCGGGCACTGATAAACGGAGGGATCGCTCCCAGTTCTACGCAGAAGATATCACGCCTTTATTCCTCGGCCGATATGATCATCGCATCGTAGGTGGAGATTTCAACTGTGTTCTCGAGCGCACAGACCAATACACCCATTTCACCACATGTCCCGAACTTCGCTTCCTCGTCCGCCGCCTTCGTCTCCTCGACACTTGGCGAATGGTACACGGCGACCGCCCGGGGTATACGCACATCACGATCCACTCCGCCAGCCGACTTGATAGAATATACATCTCTAACGCTCTAAAATCAGTTCTCCTCGACGCGGAACGTTGGCCGTCTGCCTTTTCGGATCATGACATCTACATCTGTACCATAACCTACGTCGACAATCTATATGGCCCAGTGCAGGACCCTGGAAACTCAATGTCGCGCTACTGCGGGACCCTGAATGTCGACAACAGGTCACCGACACGTGGCACACCTGTGTTCAACGCATTATGCGTTACGAGACCACACTGCAGTGGTGGTTGCTGTGCGCCAAACCGGCCATCCGACGCACATTGACACATTATGGCAGAGCCAAAGCCAGGTGGAATCGCCATACAACTGATATCTACTATAGCGCTCTACATGAACTCATGGATCATCCTCCATCCGCGGATCGTCTAAAAGAAGCTCAACGCATCAAGGCAAGGATTTTATCCTTGACCAGATGCCGTCTAGAGAGAGCCATTGTACGAGCACGCAGCCAAGATAGGATTAACGGTGAAGAACCTTCTATGCATCATACTGTTCAAAATGTTCGTCGACGCCGACAGGCTTTAATGACAACTTTAGACTTACCTGATGGACGACGGCTGACTTCGCAAGCTACCATTGCGAATGCATTTACAACGCACTATAGACTTTTCTATCAAGAGGTACCTGCCGGTGCAGAGGCCATTGCTGAGGTTGCCCAGGAGACACTTGGTACTCTAAGCGCAGCAGCTGCAACCCTCCTGACTGCTGAAGTGACCACCGACGACGTCCATGGCGCTGTGGCCAAGGGGTCTCTGAATCGATCTCCTGGCCCGGATGGTTTACCTCTCGAAATTTACAGAACCTTCCAAGATTTGATGATGCTACGATGAAGGGACATGTACTGGGAACTTTTGTCCGGCGCGGCGAACCCGCCACCAATGTTCATGGAAGGCTTACTTACTCCGGGATCATATGTTCCGCCGCCGAGCTTACACGGACGACTTGGCCCTCGTCGTACGTTCAGCGGCTGACGTACAAGCTGCGATGCAGTGGATTACCCGTTACAGTGCAGGGGCAGGGAGCGCTATGAACGTGGCAAAATCATGCGCCATGAAGATCGACCGCAGCCTTCCCGCAGACAGCGTAGTCCCATTTCAACTGGTGGACACCCTTCGTTGTCTCGGATTAGTGTACACGCGAGACATTCGCCGCACCTCGGCGATCAATTTTCGGGCGCTGCTGCAGCGCATCCGGGCCAACATACAAAATCACACACTACGCCCGCTGACTATGTGCCAGAGAGTCACCTTCGTCAATACCCATCTGGCAGCCCGGATACCCCATATAGCGCAGATTCTGCCCATCACTGCGACAATGGCGGCCAGGTTACAGGCGGCATTCGGCTATTTCATTTGTTCTGGACACATCTTCAAAGGCCAGTATGAAGCTCTCACCTTACCGAGGCGGGATGATGGCATCGATCTGGTTAATGCGAGAGCCAGGACTACGGCACTTTACACCAATACTATGATCCGGTTATGGAAAAGCCAATATGCTAGTTTCACTGTAATGTTGACCACCGAGCTCGCACCTGTTTCGAGACGCCCTCCGACGACTTTGGCACACATCCCACCTCCGATGTCACATATCGGCCGCTTCTTTTTGGAGTACAGCTACATATGCACCGAGCTCCCCAGGACCTTGAAGACGGCCACCCGCGACATCTACCGCCTTCTCCGAAAGTCTCCACCCTGCAACCCCGTCGAAACACGTCAACCCCAGGTTTCGTGGCCTACAGTTTGGAAAACGATCCACCAACCATATCACGCCACTGATACCACCTCTATGTGGTACCTTCTCGTCAACGGCAAGTATACTACAAGAGAGAAACTGCATCGCATCGCACTGGTGGACTCACCCCTGTGCCTCAAGTGCAATGTCGAAGATACAGATTTATATCGTTTTGAGTGTGGGCAAGCAGCAGCTGTCTGGCCCCTCGTACAGAAGATTGTGGCTTTCTACCTCCGAGTACCACCACATCACGTTTCTATGGATCAGTGGCATGGCTGTCAACTACCTCTTCCGGGACGACATCGTCGATCCGGCGGACTTTTGGACACGCCTCCAAGTACATCACCACACCGTTCACCGGCATCGACACTATCGGGCCACTTTCGCGAACTATTTACAGATTATTTTCACCAACCTGCCTCAAAGCTGGAATCTCAACGAACCGTGCCAGCCAAGACTGGACGATCCCACGTTCCCCTTCAACGGTCAATGACAGAATGCATTTTGTTCCGATGACGCGCCAAAGTGGAGCATGGCGCGGAAAGTATTCCTATTTTATTACACTTCTCTTTTCTCCTCCTCTTATAATTTTTTTTTTCTCCTTACACATGTTTATCCTTTTCACACATAGCTCTCAGCCTATTTGTTTTCTTTCTCCTGCGCTCCCAAAAAAAAAAAAAAAAAAAAAAAAAAATGCTGCTGATGGTGAGATTGTATACCCATTTATGGTAACAAAAAAAAATAAAAATAAAAAAGAATAACAAAGAAGGCTGTTGCGGAAATATAGCTACCTTTTATGTTTTACGTTTTCAAAGGATACTGTGTTATTTTATGAAGAACGTCGTCTTTTATTTTCATACACAAGAGGTTTTTTTTAAAGTAAAAAAAGTTGGTAGAGCAACAAAAAATAACAAAAACAACAAAAAAAAAAAAGAAAAAAAGTCGGTAGAGCATATAAAAAAATGGTCAGCGCGACGGAACGCCATGCCAAAAAAAAAGGGAAAAAAAAGTGGTAGAGCACTTGCCCGCGAAAGGCAAAGGCCCCGAATTCGAGTCTCGGCCCGACATACAGTTTTAATCTGCCAGGAAGTTTCATGATAGAAGGAATCGTTTTGGCGGGATAAGACCTGAAAAACAGGTGAAGCACTCAGAACTTGAGGCTGTGGGAGTGGCTATTGTCAGCAGCCCTGTCACAAAGGAATGTCTCTTTAAATCCTAGTAACAGGGACTATGATTAGCCCTCAATAATGCCGGCCGAGTGGTTCTAGGCGCTACAGACTGCAACCGCGCGACCGCTACGGTCCCAGGTTCGAATCCTGCCTCGGGCATGAATGTGGATGATGTCCTTAGGTTAATTAGGTTTAAGTAGTTCTAAGTCTAGGGGACTGATGATCTCAGAAGTTAAGTCCCATAGTGCTCAGAGCCATTTGAACCATTTTGAACCTCAATAATCATTTTAGTAGAATGTGAGTTTTCCTGTGCATGTCTGTATGGAAGCCTTTTTTTTTTTATAGTGTTTCCAAGTAAAGCTATAGCGCAAAGAGGATCGTCTTATAGTCAGACAGACGACTAGTTCATATGTTTATACACTGACGAGCCAAAGAAACTGGTATACCTGCCTAACACCCGCGAACATGCAGCAGCGCTGCAACACGACTTGGCATGGACTCGAATAGTGTCCCAGATAGTGCTAGAGGGAACTGAAACCATGAATCCTGCACGGCTGTCCATATATCCGTAACAGTACGAAGAGATGGAAATCTCTTCCGAACAACACGTTGCAAGGCATCCCAGAGAGGCTCAATAATGATCATGTCTTGGGAGTTTGGTGGCCAGGCGGAAGTTTTTAAACTCAGAAGGGTGTTCCTGAAGCCACTCTGTAGCAATTCTGGTCGTGTTGGATGTGTTTTTGTCCTGCTGGAATTACCCAAGTCCGTTGGATGCAGAATGGACATTATAATGGACGTGGATGCATGTGATCAGGCGGTCGTATCTACACGTATCACTCATACTACACACATCCCATACCATTACAGAGCCTCCACCAGCTTGAACAGTTCTCTGCTGACACGCAGGGTCCGTGGATTCATGAGGTTGTCTCCATACCCTTACACGTCCGTCAGCTATCCGCAATTTGAAACGAGATTCATCCGGCCAGGCAACATGTTTCCAGTCATCAACAATCCGATGTCGGAGTTGACGAGCCCAGGCGACGCGTAAAGCTTTGTGTCGTGCAGTCATCAAAGGTACACGAGTCGGCCTTCGGCGACGAAAGCTGATATCGATGATGTTTCAGTGTACGGTTCGCAAGCTGTTCGAAATCATTACCAGAAGTAATGAGGATAATCAGCAGGGGCGCTACAACAGTAGTGTGCAGTACAAGTTGAGAAATTGGTAAAAACCATTGCAAAGCCTAGGTGGCACAAAATATTTATTATTCCAGACACCGGTTTCAACGGTCTTAGCTTTCATCTTCAGGTCTTAAACATTTTTGTAGGAAAACATGTTTATTTTACGCTGAACTTCATGCACAAGATGTCAGGTGGATGTTTTGCTACAAAAATGTTTAAGACCTGAAGATGACAGCTAAGACTGTTGAAACCGGTTGGCGAAATTTTTTTTCGCAGACTTGGCTTTTGGATGGTTTTTAACAATTAAAACAGATCCCCCTTCAACACTCTAATAATGAGAAAATTAAATTGAGAGTTTGGGCGTGATGGGAGGCATGCTGGGGTAGTCTTTGTGGCTGTGGTGACTACTGGCGTAATAGTCAGCATATCTGCGTAGTAAGCTGGAGACCTGCATTCGAATCGCAGCGAGGCACAAATTTTCAGCCTGCATCGTTGACCTAAATCAATGCCCACGGGCAGTTAATATCATTAATTTGTTTATATATTGATTCATAATGGTTGCAGGATGAAACACACCATATAGTTGCGTCAGCAACCCTTTATGTCTGCATCGGAATAAAGTATTCTGTAGTTCCGATACAGAAAAGACTGGTTGGTTGGCTGGTTTATTTGGGGTGAGGGGACCAAACAGCGAGGTCATCGGTTTCATCGAATTTGGAAAGGATGGTGAAAGAAGTCGATAGTGCAGTTCCAAAGGAACCATCCCCAAATTTGCCTGATGCGATTTAGGGAAATCACGGAAAAGCTAAATCAAGATAACCGGAAGCGGGTTTGAACCGTCGTCCTCCCGAATGCGAGTCCTGTGTGCTAACCACTACGCCACCTCGCTCGGTGAGACTGGTTAGAGACGCAACTACATAGATCTGAAGATGATCCAGGGAGATCACAATTAGTCACACCATAAAAATATTTGCAACTGGAATTGCAAAATAAATGATATACAATAGTTTTTAAAATATCGTCACAGTTGTTGAATTCTCTCGCAACTAATACGTCGGCTTTAATGACATTTCAAACTTCATGAATAGACCCAATCCATTGCTACGCGAATAAACCGCATTACAGGGTTGGCAGCTTACATATACTGCCTAACTTACGCATTTTGCGACTGTGTTGCGCTGTCGTTTGAACGAGGCGGTGGTGATGATGAATGCCTATAGTACCATCAGCAAACCGCTATGGCTTAGGTTTTTCGTAATATGAATCCTAGTTTCCTAGGTCACACAAGGCGAACGCTCAAATGATTCATTTCAAAGCCGGTTTCCTTTTGGTGCATATGTGACAGGAAACTAACAGTCATTCTTACCTTCGTAATGACCGTTGTTAAGGCGAGCACGTCGTAATGTGAAAGCTTGTTGCGCTGCGCTACAAACCTTCTGGTGCTATTTTAAACAACACACCATAACTACTTATTCATAATACCGGTGGCACCTTTACTGGATATCAGATATATTTTCCTCCTTTGCTTACTCTCGAGGGAAGTGCGTGGCCTCTAACGCTCAGAACTGCACGAAAATGTGCTCAAAATATAAAGCTCCCATCCCAGGAATAGTGGTATGACACACTCGCACGCATAACTGCACGTCTTACCACAGGACACACTAGAATGATCACCTCTTCAAAGTCTAAAAGACGAACTTTGGTAATGGGAAGAAACAAAACGTCTGTATAATACAATCAAAAACATAACGATGACAACAAAACACTGCGTACCTCCTGCCTCCTGATGCGTAACTTTTTAGCCAATTAAGATTCTAAGTGAGAAGGATCGTTGATTTTGTAAGATTGCAAGACTGCAATGTGAATGATCACAGTAAGGCTACATCATTGTGGTTTGATCATCAGAATTTGTGCTGTACAAATTTTTTACTGTGAACTGTATACCTATGTAACAATATACTTGTTAAAAGGCAGGTTATATCACTGACACAGCAATACTGTCATTGGACCTTACACATTGGACTGCTTGAATGCAGAAGTGTTGTTGAATGTCAAAAATAGCTTTACCGAGCTGTGCATATTTTTCTGTTCTTCTAGGACTTTGCGACGTCACTGAAATCCCACACCTGCACTTCGAAGACTCAGCAGCTGCGTAGCACAGTCACATCAGTAGAAAAAAATTGTTGTTCAGGTAGCAAAATTATTTTAAGCAGAGGGAAATACAGGCAGAAGTCCCGATACTGAAATCTGTGTGTTTTTGGTTCTAGTATATCGATACTTTGTTTGTTCGCCATTCCGAAGTTCGTCTGCTAGACCCTGAATGTTGCTCCTGGTAAGATGCACAATTTTGCGTGCGAATGAATCATACCACTTTTCCTGAAATGAGCGATTTCTGTTCTGAGCACATTTCCGCACGGTTCTGAGCGTTCGAGGTCATGCGTTTCCCTTGTCAGTGTATCCACACATCAGACAAAGTGCGACATTAGGCCACATTAAAGCAAAATTTGAGAGTTGTCATGTTGCATGGAATGCCTCCTGGTGATTCATCAGCCTAAGGCACAAATGATCTCTACATTTACGGCTAGTGGGCAAACTTTATTTAGGATTTAGTGAATGTATGGGTGTGTACAATGTACGGTCGCATATGTACTGTTCTCTGTGCTGAACGAAAGAAAGCGTCAATTAAAACACAGTGAGAGCACATAACCCACCCCTCTTGAAGCCGGGCTCAACTTAACCAAACACTGGGAAAAATCAGTGTTTTGTTACACAACCCAGACGTTGATAGTTGTGTGCTCAGGCATGTTACACCACCTTTCTGTGTCCATATTCAAGGCCATCAAACTTTCTTTCGTTACCAGCATTCGAAACAAATGCCTCTCCACTAGTAAGCAATAACGACCTCAGGTACGTTGCCGTGTACGATAGCGTTATCGACTGTGCTACCTCGTTAACGAACTGAGGTCGTACGAACGCTACAGACACTTATTTGGTCACATAACAAACGTTTGTCATCCGTTTGAAGTCAAGAGGGCCATACCGTTCTTTGACATGGCTTTATAAAATAGGTGTAGCCTGATAGAAATTCGTTCACTGTAATACTTTTATCCAGCGTTCACAATGGTTGCAATTTTTCAGTCCTGAGTTATCTTCTACGTCTGTTACTTTCATGAAGCATGCTGGAAATAGTTTCTATCAGAAGCTAATTTCTTGAAATTGTTTACTTTCTGCATTATAATATGGAAACCATAGGAAAAAATAATGGGAGCAGGGAGGGGTTGGAAATGAGAAGTAAACATTCAGAGAGGCCACTCACTGAGTAAGCTTAGGGACCGATGACCTCAGCAGTTTGGTCCATAAGAGCTTACCACAAATTAAAAAAAATAAAAATAAATAAAATAATATGCCACTCACTACTTCCTCTCTGTCATTACCTGAACTCCAGAGCTGTTCTAATCTCCATCCTCTCCTTTTAGAAAAAAACACTGTAATACAAACTGCATAATAATGCAGGTGAAATTAGACAACGCATTTCCATATTCCCTCTGTGTTTCTCACAGAAGAAAATTTCAATTTCAAGCGTGTTAAGCCATTACACATTCCCTTTGCGTAAGTAATTAAATTCTTACTTCATCTCGGAACTCTACCACCACCACTACCACCACCAGAGCGAGCAAACCTTGGTCATCTGGCAGAACAATGACGAACAATGTTCTCCGCCATGAGTTTGTTTTGTCCAGAAACGGTGATACAATAAACGAAAGGCAGCCGTTCAGGGAGGACTCCATTCTCTTCGTTCTGTTTGTATATCCACAGGCTATGACAAATGTATTATGTTACGTGACTGAATAACTAGATGATGATAGCTGTGAATACATTGAAAATGTTATGCTATTTGCAGCCTTCTATATGAGATGCCAAAAAAGTGGTAGTTGGCTACAATTATTCTACTGCACAGTAAGGACAGTAACAGAAATTGTAGCCGGCCACTGTGACCGAGCGGTTCTATACGCTTCAGTCTGGAACCGCGCGACCGCTACGGTCTCAGCTTCGAATCCTGACTCGGGCATGGATGTGTGTGATGTCCTTAGGTTAGTTAGGTTTAAGTAGTTCTAAGTTCTAGGGGACTGAGGACCTCAGATGTTAAGACCCATAGTGCTCAGAGCCATTTGAACCATATGAACAGAAACTGTGGCAACTACAGAGGTATATCTCTGCTTACTGCAGCATGCACAGTCATACCGTCAATAATTCATCAACACCTGAAGTTATTTGCTAAAGATATTGTTGGAGAGTAGTTATCAGGTTGTCGAGCAGGATAATCAACCGTGGATAAAATTTTCACCATGAAGTGAATCTGGGAGAGTCGCTAGTAATTCTATCAGCTTTTTCTGGTAACATCTGTATCTTTGTCAAAGGATAGTGCTGGTATAAATAGATTAACTATGCGTAACGTCCTGAGGGACTTGGGATACTAAGGAAGTTGTGAACTTGCTGAAAGTGTGTAACGAGGAGGCAAAAGCCTAGGTGAAAAACCAACGAGAGCTGGCCGAAGAATTCAGAATCAGAGGAGGAGAGAGTGGAGGTGACGTCAGTTCACCGTTGCTAAAGAATAAAATTCGGGAAATGAACAGAGAAAGCAAAGGTGTGAAGTTGATTAACGCAGTTGTAGGAATACATAGACGACATTGCAGCCATAGCAGAGAGAGAGGAAGATATGGCAGGAACTGTGGGGACTTAGTAGAGAATGTGAGTAAGATTGGTCTGCGGGCTAACGCGGAGAAGACTGCAATGATAAAAGTGTCCATGCCCAGGTAGGAATATGGCACATAGCCAATGAGCAAATTTTAAATACTGAGTTTGTTAGTCAATTAAACCCAAACGTACATCCTATAATTCGATGTAGTACTGGTCATACTGTATGGGGAAAGCGAATTAAGCATTACAGAAAAGTTGAAGAGAACTTGGATGTAATCTATCTTCATCATTGCTTCCTGAGCACAAAATACACTCGGTTTATATCTACCTGTATATGTATACAAGGTAAAGCTGCTTTATGTTAGCTATTAAAATTTTGTTACATGATGCTGACAGGATACGTGGTCGGACTACGGACCTATAGGCTATTACGTTCTTAAGATTGCATACCTGAATCGGTAAAAGCGGAACCCATATCATACAGAATCACTTTGTTGTATGTCTGTTTCTTCGTCTGTTCAGACACCTTCCCCTCAGTAACGGAGAGAGGTATCATGGTGAAATTGATGTCAAATACTATGGCCTACAGTCCCTCGGCGACTTATAATATTAAAGCTTGCAAGTCAATGAACGTTTGATTACTATTTAAAGACGCTACCCTTGAAACACGGGTACCCTACATAAGAAAGTATCAAGGATGGGTTTAACATCCATTCTCACAGGCTATCAGTAACAAGATTTGCTGATGACATTGCCATCCTCAGTAAAAGTGACAGTGAAGAAGAATTACGGGATGTACAGAATGTAATTAACAGTCTAACGAGTGCAGAATATGGACTGAGAGTAAATCGAAGAAAGACGACAGTAATGGGAAATAGCAGAAATGAGAAGAGCGAGAAACTTAACATTGTAATTGACCACGACGTGTATGAAGTTAAGAAATTCTGGTAACTCGACAGTAAAATATTCCACGCTGTATGGAACAAGAACGACATCAAAAGGCCTTAATATGAGGATGAAATTTATGAAAATGTACGTTTGGTGCACAGAATTGTGTGGTTGTGAGATATGGGCTGTGAGGAAACCGGAACAGAAGAGAATCGAAGCATTTGAGATTTGGTGCTAAGGAGAAATGAAAACTAGGTGGACAGATAAGGTAAGAAATGTTCTTCGCACAATCGGTGATGAAAGGAATATATGGAAAACACTGACAAGAAGAAGGAACAGGATCGTAGGACACATGTTATCAGAGAACAACTTCTATGGTACCAGAGGGAACTGTGGAGGTTAAAAACTGTAGAGGAAGACGAAGGCTAGAAAACATGTAGGAAATAAGTGATGACGTAGGCTGTAAAAACTACTCTGAGATGAAAAGGTTGGCACAGGAGAGGAATTTCTGGCGGATGGCATCAAACAAGTCAGAAAACTGACGATTAAAAAAAAAATGCAATCGAAAGACGCTGCCATTCATATCACGCATTTCGATTTTCGCAAACTAAGTTATCTACATACATTATTAAGTTTTGTAAGGTGGGTACAATTTCGCACCTTACAAGCACTCTTCCACATACTTTGCCGTGCTCTACAACCACAGTACGTATTATTTGATAGGTAGTACATCGTACATTTGAATATTTGAAGGAGGCTGACATTGTCACATACTCCTTGTAAATAATTGTTAACGCTTATTGCATGAAAGGTGACGGAGTGTCTTTATTATCATACTAGTAGAGGTTGGAACGACAGTGGAAATGAAACGGCAGACGGAACACAAGTCCTGGGTGGAAGGCCCACACAGTTGCGTTGGTCCTGTTTAAACACAGGTAGTACCACATAAGCGCAGGAGCACAATAGAGTCGCGACCGGCCCGTGTTGTAGCCGAACCGGAAGGATTATGCTTCAGAAATTACGGAAATCTTGGACGCAGCTGAGAGGAACGAGGAAGCGTCACCTCGGAAACCACACATGCCGGGTTATTGCCAAGGATTTTTACTCAGAAGCGTACCATTGTACGAGTATAGGTTTTTCGTTGCAAACTTTCCGCGCTGGACGACAAAAGACTAAAATATGGCTGGTCGGCGTTCGGTAGAAACTGTAAAGAGGGAGAATATTCCGTGGTTTCGGGAATATCATTCGTTTTCGGAATTAGGAGGGTGAGGAGCCAAACCTTGCTGGGAAGCCAGCGATGGAGAAACGTGGTCTTCTGTTGTGAGTGCCCGTACGTGACAGTCGCTCAATATCAGCTTTGTTGGTACAGACGGACTTGCTGTCTTTGCTCCCAGGAGAGTTTATAGTTTGAACAGTTAGCCACTGCACTGTTGTGAACATATACGATTCTGGACTTCACCTCCGGCTTGGAAGCCGTCGTTGAGTACGCAGCGTTCAATAATTGAGAGCATCTCTTCTGCCTATATTTACGTTGAGACGTTACCTGAACTCCGTCCTTGTGGCTGGGAGTTCGCGTTTCTCGTTGTAGAACATAGAGAGGAGAAGACAGTATCAAAGTATGTTAGTCAGAGGACTGCTTTCTGCCGTCCTAGAGTTTGAAAGAGTTTATTGCGGCTGGAGTTCTTCCATCGTCGCAGACATGTACGAGAACCATGACTTCGAGGCACCGGTTGCAGTACATACTGTGATATCGCAAATTCGGCGTATTAGGGCTACAAAAGCCCAACAGCTGTGATCACGTTAGTTTGTTTCCACTGAGGTTCCACACCACCGTAGATCATCATTGAAAGTAGTGCCTTCTAGTGTTTGGTACGTAGATGATGCCAGTCATTCCGCGTTATTGATATTAGATCGCGCGGACATAATAAGGGTGAGAGTTGGGCAACTGATTAGTAATTTTACTTAGGAAGTGTAAACTTTGTAATATAAAGGTTTTTTTTAATGTACAATAAATATATAAGCAGGAGCAACGTTTATCATTTAGTAGGATTAGTTGCCTTCATCATTCACTTTTGTTTAGATTGTAATCTATAAAATTAAGAGATCCTAAGATCTGTTTCAGGGGGTAGTCAGACAGGGCCAAATCTTCATTTTAGCCTTTATTATTTTCCTTTGCGCACATTCATTTTATACCCGCCTGGAGTAGGATCTTGGAGTTTGTACAAAACATTCAGAGGGCGAGTCTTACAGGTACTTGTCCCGCTTTTTTCTTCTTTTCCTGGAACTATGTGATCGTTTTCTTTTAATTAATCCAGTTCGGATAATGCACTGAGTGAGGTGGCGCAGTGGTTAGCACACTGGACTCGCATTCGGGAGGACGACGGTTCAATGCCATCTCCGGCCATTCTGATTTAGGTTTTCCGTGATTTCCCTAAATCGCTTCAGGCAAATGCCGGGATGGTTCCTTTGAAAGGGCACGGCCGATTTCCTTCCCCATCCTTCCCTCACCCGAGCTTGTGCTCCGTCTCTAATGACCTCGTTGTCGACGGGACGTTAAACACTAATATCCTCCTCCTTCCTCCTCGGATAACGCACAAACCATTTTTGTCCGGCTGTGTGTCACGTGCTCTTGTTGTGTGTCTTGTTGTATTATCTGCAACCCCTGCTTAATAACTATACCCTAAGTAGTTATTAATGAGCCTTGCACCCATTTACTCTTGTCCCAGGGCCTCCATCTACTTACAAGATAAAGTTTCTTGTATTTAGCCCCGTTTTTTGATGATGACGACCCATACTCCGAGGGGCGTAGGAGATGATGCGGGAGACCGGCAACGCCATACTAGGCAAGGTCCTAGCGGAGGTGGTTTGCCATTGCCTTCCTCCGACCGTAATGGGGATGAATGATGATGAGGAGGACGACACAGCAACACCCAGTGATCTCGAGGCAGCAAAAATCCCTGACTCCACCGGGAATCGAACCCCGGACATAGTGCCCGGACTACGGGCGGCGGAATGATGTGGCTTAGACGTAAGTGTAGAGCTAGGGTAAGAGGCATAAGACGCGATTTCTTTCCTATTTCATCGTTTTGTCGAGGTATATGAAAACAAGTTGGTAAGTAAATCACGGAAGGTTAGCAGTAGCACAACAGGAAAAAAAAAAACACATATCAGTAGATTCGACATACACACACACGAGCGCGCACTTACACACACATACACACACACAGGTTGTGACAAAAGACCCAGATCACTGATTGAGAGTCGGCCTAAGTGATGGCTGCCCATTCGCCGAGAAAGTAAAGGACGCTCGTCCATTTGCATAGCCCCGCTGTTACAGAACTGACAGAAACGTACAGTTTCGCCCTCGTGACGTGCGAGCGCGCATCTGCTGCCGGACAAACAAATGTCGCCGGGAGCGAAGAGCGATTGGACCTGGAGCGGCAGTCCCTGTGCGCGCCGTCTGGTCGGCGCCCTGGACGCTGCGAGTAATTTGTATCCGCGCTACGCGGCGCGGCGCAGCCGGACAGGACAACTCGCGCCGCCCCCCGCGGCTCCGTGACAGATATTTCAATAAGGCCCGCACCTGGCGGTCCTGCCCTCTGTGGAGGGGCGGCTGGCCGCCGGTCAGCGGCGTCGAGGCGCTCCTCTGCCGGGCAAGTGCTCGTGATGGGAGAAGCGTAACTCGAAATTCTTTACTCCTGCTGGTGTTCCAACATGGGACGACACGAAAGGAACTTTGTTCTACCGGCAGGGCCCGCTCTATCGGCGGCCAACCCGGACTTTTGCTCGGAGCGCTCTTTTCGCTGTAAGTGCGAGAAAAATATTGACGTCCTAAATATTCAGTAATAGAAAAACATTACTCCGTGCAAACATAAAACGTAAGCTGTAATAATGTGAGTGGTTCCGTTGGCTTCGGTCACCTAAATTTTCATTATTATGATGACGCCTCTAGCCGCGGGACCTGTTGGCGTGCGATCCAGAGCGCCTGATTTTCGCTACTCTCTGCGCTGGCGATCCTTCTCCGATCGCTCCGAGACACCATTGTCGCGGATGTGTGACCTGTTTGTTACGAGGCTCGAGGTAAGACGAGCGGGAGCAGTGCGCCATTCCCGTAAGAATTCGCAATAAGAAGAAAAAGTCCTCACACGAAGCACGAGATCAACCCATGAAAAATCCAAAAGAGCAATATGAAATCCTTCTTTTAAAAATTTTGCAATCGATCAAGCATTAAATGTTCCAGATGGTAGATCGGAAAAATTTAGCTATCATAGCGACTATTTTTAGTACTTATACACTGGAAAGCCAAAGAAACTGCTATAGGCCTACCTGTTCAAGTACAGAAATACGTAAAAAGGCACAATACGGTGCTGCGGTGAGTAATGCCTATATCAGACAACAAGTGTCTGCCGCAGTTGTTAGATTGGTTACTACTGCTACAATGGCAGGGTATCAACATTTCAATGAGTTTGAACACGGTATTAGAGTTGGCGCACGAGCGATGGGCCACAGAATTTCCGAGGTAGCAGTGAACTGGGGATTTTACCGTACGACCATTTCGCGAGTGTACCGTGACTATCAGGAATCTGGTAAAACAATCTTCTCCGATATCGCTACGGCTGGAAAAAGATCCTGCAATAACGGGACCACCGACAACTTTAGAGAATCGTTCAACGTGACAGAAGTGGAACCTTTCAGCAAATTGCTGCTGATTTCAGTGCTGGACGGTCAACAACTACGAGGGTGAGTCAAATGAAAACTTTAAATATTTATTAAATATTATATATTGTGCAGAAGTGGTACAAAGCTGTATCACTTTTCAACATAATCTCCCCCCACGCTCAATGCAAGGCCTCCACCGGTTACAAAGTGTGGTGTCACCGCCAGACACCACACTTGCTAGGTGGTAGCCTTTAAATCGGCCGCGGTCCGTTGGTATATGTCGGACCCGCGTGTCGCCACTGTCAGTGATTGCAGACCGAGTGCCGCCACACGGCAGGTCTAGAGAGACTTCCTAGCACTCGCCCAGTTGTACAGCCGACTTTGCTAGCGGTGGTTCACTGACAAATTACGCTCTCCTTTACCGAGACGACAGTTAGCATAGCCTTCAGCTACAACATTTGCTACGACCTAGTAAGGCGCCAATATCATTTGCCATTTATCTTGTGATGCATGTACCGTCAGACCGATGTTCACCAATTATGGATTAAAGTTAAGTATTCCAGCAGCTATGTACCTTCTTTGCTAGACTCAATCCCTTTAACTGTTCCAGGCCTCACGCCAGCCTGCGTGAGCTTAAACACGTGTCTTTCGGCTACCCGTCATTGTGGATTGGCTGTCTTGCCAGTCCACAACAGTTTGGCGCCGAGGATTGGCGACGAGCTAAATCGCGTTTGTCCCAATTCTGCCATGATTTACTTGTGTAATGGCTTCGCCACAATCTCCAGATGTACTGTTCGAATTTTATTGCTTGCAGAATCAGCAGACGCAGGCCTTATTGGATGCGCTTGGACAGCTCGTCCAGGGTCAACGTGCAATGCAAAACGATGTGGCAGCCGCCGCTCCACCGCTCCCGCAGCCACAACACGCAGTTGCACCACCTTTCCATCCTTTTGATGCGGCACTGGAAAACTGGATGGAGTGGTCACGCCAATTTGGATTCCATCTCGCCGCCTACAGAATTCAAGGTAACGAGCAGCAGCCTTTCTTATTATCGTGCGTCGGCGTGTCCACGTACCGTATGATAGTCAAATTGTTTCCCCGACGCGAAGTAGCAACCCCGTCCTACGAAGAAATTTTGTCTGCATTAGATGCTTATTTCAAAGAATCATTTAATGTAGTTGCCAAATGGTATACGTTCTTTCGTACAAAACGTACGGCAGGTCAGACTAATCAGGAGTGGGTTGCAACCTTGCAAGGCCTTACTAGGGATTGTGCTTTTGAGTGTCAATGTGGACTCCCTTATTCAGATACTATGGTGTGTGATGCAATTGCACAGAACGTTTCTGATGTTCGTATACGGGAACAGATTTTGAAACTAGTCAATCCCTCCCTTCAACAAGTGATAGACATATTGGATTGGCAGGACACACTTGACTTTGCTCAGGAATCATTTGAAACTTCGCCACCTGTGTTTCAGGTAAACCGGCCCGCCGGGCGAGCTGCACAGAACAGTAAACAGCCCTTGCGCCCGTCCACGCAGCTGCCGCCAAGCTCTCTGCCACGTGTGCCACGCAAGCAAGCAAATGCAGTGCTAAAATCATCCCCGCGGTGTGCTACTAGACATTCGCATGAGAATTGCCCGTCATGGCAGGCTATTTGCTTTTTCTGTAATAAAAGAGGACATGTTCAAAGTGTTTGCCAGAAAAAGCTCAGATCGAACACTCACAACCATTCCAGGCCCTTTGCTTCGCGCCGGAATCGGAATCGAACCCAGAATACTCAGGCTCGTGAATCGTCGCCCATGGAAATTCATGTAGTTCATTCCACTCCGCCCAGTGCCACTAACAGTGATTGTGTTCGTCCCACACATAGTGTGCGTCGACATCGCCGGAAATCCCGTCAAGTCGCAAGTGATTCTGTACCAGTGTCAGTTCACGTTGCACGAGACAGTCGTCCTTGTCGTCAACAGGACAATAAACTTTTTGTAGACTTGGACATTACTGGCAACGTGATACCGTTCCAGCTCGATACCGGAGCTGCAGTTTCCTTGATCAATCACGACATGTACAAACAGCTGGGCACACCTCCGTTGCAAGCCGCAAATGTTAAGTTACGTAGTTATTCAGGACAAGCAGTCCCTGTGTTAGGACAGTGCAGCCTTCTTGCAACATACAAGGGACAAACAAAACTTGTGTCATTTTACGTCCTTCGTTCTTCTTCTGGAGTGAACTTGTTTGGTTTCGATTTCTTTCAGTTGTTTAACTTTACTATAGTCAATCAGGTCCTATCAGTGAACTAGACTGTGCCTTCAGACAGTGTTTCTCGTCTATGTGAAGTATTTGCAGACATTCTTGCACCGGGCCTCGGTTGCGCTAAGAACTGTGAAGCACATTTGGAACTGAAAGTCAACGCGCAACCGAAATTTTTCAGAGCGCGCAATGTTCCCCACGCATTGCGTGATGAGGTCGCAAGAACATTAAACGATTTGGAATCACAAGGTGTAATTGAACGTGTGCAGGCTTCTCTCTGGGCATCACCCTTAGTAATTTTGCAAATACCTTCCGGAAAATTGAGACTTTGCGTGGACTTCAAGGCAACAGTGAATCCCGAACTAGTGACTGCAACTTTTCCTTTACCCCAACCGGATTTTCTTTTTGACGAACTGTGCCCGGGTAAATATTTTTCGAAGTTGGACCTAGCAGATGCGTACTTGCAAATACCGGTGGACAACGAATCCCAGCACGTCTTGGTGGTTAACACGCATCTTGGTTTGTACCGATTCAACGACTGCCATTCGGGTGTGCATCCGCCCCTGCATTGTTTCAGCAATATCTACAAACTGTTTGTGCGTCGGTCCCTACTGCAGCAAACTATCTGGACGACATTGTGATCTCCGGAAAGACGGAAGAAGAATATTTAGCCAATCTCAGAACATTATTTGAGGTCTTGCGCCAAAGTGGTCTTCGCTTGCGGAAGGACAAATGTGTGTTTTTTGCTCGGGACTTACCATATCTGGGACATGTACTCAATGCCCAAGGCATACATCCTAGTCCCGAGCACCTCCGTGCCATACAAGACTTGCCTTCGCCGCGGAATTTGAAGCAGCTACAGAGTGTGCTGGGAAAAATCATTTATTATCATCGCTATGTGCGCCACGCCTCTTCCATTTCTGCTCCACTACATCGCTTACGCCGTAAAGGTGTGCCGTTCGTCTGGACGACGGAATGCGAACGCGCCTTTCGCCAGTTGAAATTGGCGTTGCTTTCCCATACTTGCCTTACGCCATTCGATCCCCAGAAACCCCTTTTGTTGATGGTAGATGCATCGGATTTCGGGATCGGTACTGTGCTTGCGCAAAAAGATGGATCGCACGATCGCCCTATTGCCTTTGCGTCCAAATTGCTCTCGTCTGCACAAAGACATTATTCACAGATCGAGAAAGAAGCATTGGTTCTCGTATTTGGTGTTACTAAGTTTCATGATTTCTTGTACGGTCGTCACTTTACTATCATCACAGACCACAAACCTTTGACGTCGCTTTTTCATCCGAACAAGCCTGTACCTCCACGTACAGCGCAGAAATTCATTCGCTGGTCTATTTTCCTCTCACAGTACCACTACGATATCTTGTATCGGTCCACTGCTAAGCACGGAAACGCCGATGCGTTGTCCCGTTTGCCTATTGCTGAGGACAGAGCGTTCGATTCTTCTGAACTTGCTTGCATGTTCATTGATGCGGATACCGATGACGTGGTCGAATCGTTTCCGATTGATTTTCGTCGTGTAGCTACAGCCACAGCTGCTGACCCTGTACTTGCTACCGTTCTGCGTTTTGTTGCTACGCAATGGCCCTTGTCAAAATCACGGATCGAGGATCCGTTGGTTCGCCGATTTTTTGCTCACAAGGAGAGACTTTTTGTTCGACGTGGTGTTTTGCTGTTGCGTTCTGATAATGATCAGTCCAGGGTCGTGGTGCCACGTTCGTTACAGTCCTCTGTCTTACGGCTTCTCCACCAAGGACATTGGGGTATAGTGCGAACGAAACAACTTGCTCGTCAGCACTGTACTTGGTTCGGAATCGATGCTGCGATTACGAATATGTGCTCTTCTTGCATGGCGTGTGCCGAACAACAATTCGCACCGCCGCGGAATTTCTTTGCATGGCCGAAAGCCACTACCCCTTGGCAACGCTTACACATCGATTTTGCTGGTCCGTTCTGGAATGCTCGATAGTTGGTTGTTGTCGATTCCTTCAGTAATTTTCCTTTTGTTGTCCGGATGTCTTCCACGACGTCCTCTGCCACCATCCAAGCGTTATCCGCTATCTTTCGCATTGAAGGTCTTCCACAGACTATTGTTTCCGACAATGGCCCACAATTCATGTCCGCAGAATTTCAGTCATTCTGCAAGGCCAATGGTATTCAACATCTGACGTCCGCGCCGTTTTCGCCACAGTCAAACGGTGCCGCTGAACGATTGGTCAGGACTTTCAAGTCCCAGATGTTGAAGTTGAAAGAGTCGCATTCTCGGGAGGACGCGTTGTTGCTCTTTTTGTCATCGTATCGCTCTCAGCCCCGAGATGGTCGCTCGCCGGCTGAGTTGTTGCACGGTCGCCCTCATCGGACCTTGATGTCTTTGCTACATCCGCCGCATCAGGTTCCTGTGCAGCGGCAGACACCTGCTTTTGCCCCAGGCGACGTTGTATACTATCGCAACTATCGAGGTTCACGGCGTTGGCTCGCAGGGCGCATTCTTCGCTGCCTCGGCCATGCTAAGTATCTGGTTTTGGGGGCCTCTGGTGAGGTGCGTCGGCATCTCAATCAGCTGCGCCTCTGTCGTCGCACGGTTTCTGCCGCTCCCCATCTGCTTTCAGCGACCGCCCCAATATGGCCATCAGAATGTTTGAATTTAAGATCATCCACATGTGCGCGCACGATTCTGTTGCACACCTCGTCACTTACTAGCTTGACGTAGACAACACTGCTCGTGATAGAGAGATGGATACCAATTATGTCTCGCGGTTCAATTTTAACGTCGTCCACTTCAAAAGCTCGCGGTAGTGCATGATCGGGTTGAAAACCTTGATGGTGGTTTGTCTGTATGAATGTGCCATGTTGAGTCGGTAGTAATGGAGTCTAAACTAGCGACAACGCAGAAGTGAACAACTACGGGCACTCACGACCGCGCGGACGGGACGTAAACAAGACGTCCTCGCCGCAGCGCTGCGGAAAGCAGACTGTCCGCTCTGCTAATCCCTCGCGGCACACACGACCTCACGAGAGAGGTTAACGTGCTTTGCGCTGTCAGCGCTCTCCAGCGGTCGTTGTCGGCTTTATTTGGATCGCAATCCACATAGTTTATTTACGAAGATGGACATGAGGAAAACAGCTGCGTTAACCCTGTTAGCGACTATCGAAGAAGAGAGGAGAAATTCTCGAAGACGATTCTGGACTCTTCGATGGTTTGAACAGTGAATTTCTTGTAGACGGACACTAGGTAACGCTGTACAACGATCTGATATACATACTAGCAGAAGTTACTCGTAACCTGCCTTTTCATTCCATTTTTCGGTTTTAAGAAGAATACAGAGAAGTTTATGTATCAAATGTCAGTTTGCACATCCGTAACATCCGTATTTTCGATATTGCATTGGCTACCGACACTCTGAAATCACGTACTTCATACACCGATTTAAATATCGAGCTTCGCTTCGTAATTTCATTCGAAACGAGCAGGAGATTTTATCGTAGCTGCTCGCCAATCTTTGTAAAAGATATTTGCCAGCAGGATAAAAATATGAGCCAGTTTTATGGAGTGAGGTGGGTATACGTATTTTACAAAAAATTTCATAAGAGCAAAAACTTCCAGTGTGTAACTTGCGTTTACATTCTGATGTAGACATTAAGGTTCCTGTCTACCTGTGAAACATTCCAATCGTTAGTCTTTGCAATAAAAATGCAGCAAATACATCATTTGTAACATATAACATCGGCGTTTGAGATAATAATTCAGTTAAAGAGTAAGAAACACCCAGAATGTTTTAGAGAACAAAAGGTGGAAACAAATTGGAAAGAGATGGAGGCGAACTCGCTAATTTCATTTACTTGGCTCGCAGCCGTCCCCGTATATGAGATACACTGCCTACAAACTGTATTGTACGACTGCGAGCGTTTGAAATTTAATATCCAGGTTGTACCAAAAAGACGCGCTTTTGATATACCATTATTGAGTCACAGCGTTTAACGCTATACTTTTGTAGCACACGAACTATAGTACTATAAACATCAATCACAGCAAACTTTTACCCTCCGGTATGAGGTTTCCCGCTTTTTTATTATAAGAAATAGTGGGTGAAACCGGGCTTTTTGATAGATCCCAAGCTTGCTGATGCTTTGAATAGGTTATACTTGTACCGTGTACTCCATCAGAAAGAAAACGCGATACAATATGGCGGTTCCTTTGTTCCGCTCGAGCCGTAAAACCACGTCGTATCTCACTGGCAACATTCCTCTGCACGGGGCAAAAATCTCAACATGCTAGATCCCCTTCTGCACGGTCCACAGTGTAGCTGAGTGCGGAATTCGACACTGTAACGTCACCAGCTCCTCTTCGCGGTATGTTTCCACATCCCGTGAGAGGACGGCTTAAGATTCTCTTACTCTAAGGAAGAATGTTATTTCGTCCAGTACGCAGGGCCCACTCTAGCGGTTACGTCGGCCCGGACAAGAAGACAAATTTTCGCCTCTTTCTCCAATGAAAACGAAATCATTCTGCTTAAATTTTAATAAAAGTATATTTGTAGAAAGAAACACATAAAATAAGGTAACATTGACACTCAAGCGCCCGCAGCTCGTGGTCGTGCGCTAGCGTTCTCGCTTCCCACGCCCGGGTACCCGGGTTCGATTCCCGGCGGGGTCAGGGATTTCCTCTGCCTCGGGATGGCTGGGTGTTGTGTGATGTCCTTAGGTTAGTTAGGTTTAAGTAGTTCTAAGTTCAAGGGGACTGACGACCATAGATGTTAAGTCCCATAGTGCTCAGAGCCAGTTGAACATTTTTTTTTATACTCAAGCAGTACAAAACAGTAGAGATTAATTAAGAAATTATGTACCTTAGCCAAAAATTGTTTATCATATAATTACATATTTAAACGCAATTATTCTGAAAGTAAAACAAGGTAACATCAACTACGCTAAAATCACAAAAGACTTTTTTTTCTTACTTTCAGTACTGCAAATCTTTTAAATTTAAACGATCAACAGTTTCATGCCCAATTGGCAAAATGGCGAAACCATTAAGACGTTTTCTATAGTCGAACGAAAAAAGTTTTAATTA
This sequence comes from Schistocerca serialis cubense, assembly GCF_023864345.2. Taxonomy (NCBI): domain Eukaryota; kingdom Metazoa; phylum Arthropoda; class Insecta; order Orthoptera; family Acrididae; genus Schistocerca; species Schistocerca serialis. Next base: position 796,615,726 of record NC_064642.1, on the reverse strand, counting down.
ATTCTAACTTAATCAAACTGCATTCGCCATTTCCTACAGGTATTGGTGTCCTTAGTAATATTCTTAAAAGAGTAGAAAAAAACTTTCTAATCAAACTCATGACGTTACTTGGGCTTTATTTTTTTCGAAAAGCGCAGATACTCCTGAAATTTCGTCTTCTAATTCCACTCATTTATATCAAAAGAATCACCATCAGTTACAATACATTTTAAAAGCTTATAGTGTTTTAGCAGCATGGAGCTAAATCGTGTATGTTATATAACAACTGAAAAAACACTGAAGAGCCAAAGAAACTGGCACACCTGCCTCGTACGTGCAGGGCCTCCGCGAGCACGCAGAAGTGCCGCAACAAGTAGTGCTGGAGGGAACTGACATCATGAATCTTGCAGCGCTGTCCACAAATCCGTAAAGTACAGGGCGGTGGAGATCTCTTCTGAACAGCACGTTGCAAGGCAACCCAAATATGTTTAATAATGAGTTTGGTGGCTAGCGGAAGTGTTTAAACTCACAAAGAGCTTTCCTGGACCCACTCTGTAACAATTATGGATGTTTGGGGTGCCACATTTTCCTGACATAAATGGATGCAGGTGATCAGACGGGATGCTTACATACGTGTCATCTGTCAGAGTCGTATCTAGACGTATCAGGAGTCGCATATCACTCGAACTACACACGCCCAACAGAACTACAGAGACTCCACCAGCTTGAACAATCTCCTACTGACTGGTTCGACCAGGCAATATGTCTCCAGTCATCAACAGTCCAATGCCTGTGTTGACGGTCTCAGGCGAGGGGTACAGCCTGTTGTCGTGCAGTAATCAAGGGTACACGAGCGGGTCTTCCGTTACGAAACCCCATTTGGATGATGTTTCATTGAATGGTTCGCATGCTAATACGAGGATGAGTCAAATGAAAACCTTAAATTTGTAATAACAAATCGGAATTTCGCGCCGTTATCCTGTAAGTTGGTAAGCGTGCTACAAACAGCGAGCAGAATGGCCTGTAGGTGGCAGCATAGTGCAGATACACACACACCGCCGGAATATCAGTATGAAGATTGCCGCCCCACTTGGCGGCTTCCAGCAGGGAAGAACAGCGTTCTGTTATTCTGTTTTTGCGTAGTGAAGGTGTAAAACCTATTGAAATTCATCGACGAATGAAGGTTCAGTACGGTGGTGCATGTTTGTCACAGCAGCAGGTCTACGAATGGAGTAGGAAGTTCGCAAATGGTGTTACTTCAGTGGAGGATGCTCCTCGTCCAGTCAGGCACAATGAGTTGTGACTCCACAGAACATTGCAGCAATTGAAGCCGTAGTGAAGGAAAATCCCCGAGTGACACTGAATGACGTTGCAGCATGTTACAAGTTAGTCATGGGTCAGCACACCAAATTGTGCACGATGTGCTCCAGTTTCACAAACTGTCAGCAAGATGGGTGCCACGCCAGCTGACTCCTGAAATGAGAGAACGACGTGTCGATGCTTGTGAAGAACTTCTTCGGCGCTTTGAACGAGAACGTGATGGCTTCCTTGCAAGAATCGTCAGTGGGGACGAAACCTAGGTACACTTTCACCAACCGGAAACGATGAGAGCGAGAAAGGAATGGCGCCATTCCTCATCAGCAAAAAGAAAATGGCTCTGAGCACTATGGGACTTAACATCTGTGGTCATCAGTCCCCTAGAACTTAGAACTACTTAAACCTAACCAACCTAAGGACATCACACACTTCCATGCCCGAGGCAGGATTCGAGCCTGCGATCGTAGCGGTTGTGCGGTTCCATACTGTAGCACCTAGAACCGCTCGGCCACCCCGGCCGGCTCCTCGTCACCAAAACCAAAGAAGTTTCGAACAGAACCATCATCAGGGAAGGTTATGCTGACTCTCTTTTGGGACGAGAAAGGCGTCATTTTGAAGCATTACATGCCTCGAGAGACCTCTGTCACCAGTGCATCATACACAGATCTCCTAAAAAACCATCTACGGCCTGCAATAAAATCAAAGCGACGTGGATTGCTGTCAGTAGGTGTCCTTTTGCAACATAACAATGCCAGGCCCCAGACTGCCGTACAACAGTTGCAACAATCACTGATCTGCATTTTGAGTGTCTTCCTCATCCACCATACTCACCAGACCTTGCCCCAAGTGATTTACATATGTTTGGACCACCGAAAGACGGAATGGGAGGAAAGAAGTTCCGTTCTGATGCAAGGCGTACGCCACGCGGTGCTTGAGTGGTTGCGCGGACTACCAAAGGAAAATTTTTGTAAAGGAATTTATGCACTTTGTGTTGTGGACTGGCAAGACAGCCAATCCACTGTGACGGGTAGCCGAAAGGCACGCGTTTAAGCTCACGCAGGCTGGCGTGAAGTCTGGAAAGAGTTAAAGGAATTGAGTCTAGCAAAAAAGGTACATAGCTGCTGGAATACTTAACTTTAATCCATAATTGGTGAACATCGGTCTGACGGTACATGCATCACAAGATAAATAGCAAATGATAATGGCGCCTTGCTAGGTCGTAGCAAATGACGTAGCTGAAGGCTATGCTAACTGTCGTCTCGGCAAATGAGAGCGTAATTTGTCAGTGTACCATCGCTAGCAAAGTCGGCTGTACAACTGGGCGAGTGCTAGGAAGTCTCTCTAGACCTGCCGTGTGGCGGTGCTCGGTCTGCAATCACTGACAGTGGCGACACGCGGGTCCGACATATACCAACGGACCGCGGCCGATTTAAAGGCTACCACCTAGCAAGTGTGGTGTCTGTCGGTGACACCACAGTCCTCCCCCGCAAATCGGCGGACGGTTGTGGCATAAGGCTTCCGCCCGCCGTGGAGAGGACCCCATGTTGACGTATGCGACGAGGTGGGGAGCCTAACAACAGGCGAGGCTGTGCCACCCGCACCCTGCCATTCGGTCCGAGGGGAGCTAGGAAACGCCTGAAAACCTAGTCCCGGGTGCACGCCAACATGCGATGTATGCGCCCGTAAAGAGACCGGAGGGGCCGAAGCGTCGACCTCCATCTGGTCGGGGCACCCGACGGGCGAAGATGCCATGTGGTCCGGAGCGGGCAAGAGTTCCATGTCGGAGGAAGCTGGTCACGGGAAGCGATCGGCGGCGCGTGACCCAGGGAGGCGCCCGGCGGTTGCAGCGACGCGTCCACTGCGGGCGTTGCCGCGGGGAGAACAGGCGGCGGCGGCGGTGGCGGCGCGTCGCCATGGGGCAAAAGGGAAGGCATCGTCGGTAACACCTGGGGCTGAGGCGAGCCAGTAGAAGGGTCCCCAGGGCGCTGACCGGACGGCTCCGTCGCCTTGCAAGAAGGCGTGGATGCCAGGATGGACATTGACCCACGGGTTGTGCCGACAGCGGCTTTTCTTCCAGACACCGGAGCAGTTGAAGAAATCCACCCACATTCAAATACTGAAACAGACGTCCGTAAACAGCGTTCCCCGCGAAAACACAAGAGACGGCGGCGTGCTCCATCGGGCGAGTGTTTGCAGCGATCGTCTGACATGGATTGTGGAAATTCCGACGACGGTACCGGCGGTACAGAGGCCGCTCTAACATCATACTCAACAGATCGCCGTGGTGGCGGCTGCAGCCCCTCCGACCCCACAGAACAGCAAGATTACAAGCAGACAGTCGCTGCCGAATCCCAGCCAGCAGAGCCGATGGAGTCAGCGCCGAGCGCCGCAGCAGCCACTAACAGCCACCAACAGTCGATGATACTTCATGGCGACTGGGCGGACGACTGTGAGGAGCACTCCTTGCCCATCGTGTCGGACGGCACGGGAAGAAATTTACCCCACCAGTGTTGATCCTTTCCCGCCATCAGATACAGTGACGAGACAGCCTTACATGGGTATTGATGGCCAACACGGGTGCTATGGATAGACCTCAAACGTATCGCGTAGCAACTATAAACATCAACACTATACTGACGCGCGCTAAGTTATCCTTGCTTCAGGATATGTTGAACTCTGCTTCCACCGATACAGCCTTCCAGGAAGTGTACGTCGACGACTTCCCAGGCATGTACGGTTGCGATGCTTGCGTCTCTCCAGCTTCCTTAACAGGCAGCGGTGTCGCTGTACTTCTTCGGGAAGGGATAGTGGCGGACTATATCCTGTTTCTGCCTGGGGCAAGAGGAATGACACTCACAGTACTGGGTGTTCGCCTTATCAATATCTACGCACCTTCCGGGACGGACAAACGTCGCGAACGTTCACGATTCTTTGCGGATGACGTCGCCCCGCTCTTCCAAGGCCGCCACGACCATCTGGTGTCGGAGGTGACTAAAATTGCGTACTGGCGCCCAGAGACCAATTCCCACGACATAATCCGTGCCCGGAACTCGAGACGCTAATTCGAGACCTGCAGATGGTGGGCACTTGGGAACAGCTTCACGGCCAGCGACCGGCATTCACACACTTCACGAGTCACTCTTCCAGTCGTATCGATCGGATTTATGTCTCACGCTCTCTCGCCGCTGGAACACAGGATGCGGTACTGTGGCCTGCAGCATTCTCGGAGCACTCAGCTTACATTTGTGCCGTCACCCTGCGGCGGCAACAAGTGTGGAGAAGCAGCAGCCTGTGGAAATTAAACGTCGCTCACCTGTCGTATCCGGATTGCCACCAAGCCGTTGAGGATACGTGGCATTTGTGTAAAAATCGCCTCCGTGCATATCCCACAACGATCCGCTGGTGGTTGGACTACGCCAAACCGGCACCGAAGCGAACGTTGATAACCTACGGTCGCGAACACGCTACTTGGCGAAGACATACACTCGACTTTTACTTCCGGGTCCTGCGCGACTGCGATGCTATGGCGCCGTCACCGGAACGACAAACGGCGGTCCGCCGTGCTAAGGCTCAGATCCTCGCTCATATGCGACGCCACCTAGGGGGGGTAGTCATCCGCCCGAGGACGCAGGATCGGATACCGAGCGAACGCCCGTCAATGTTCCACGTCCTTCGTGAACGTAAACGAGCGCTGATACGCTTCATCGACACGGAGGACGGTCGTCGCCTCACCACGCAACACGACATAAACACAGCGTTCTACAATCATTATTCCCAACTCTATTCCACTCAGAACCCTGATCCGACAGCACTGGAGGACGTCTCTCAGACGATTTACGGCACGGTCACCCCGGCAATGGAAGCCGCGGATACGCCAGACCTTACGAAATATTATCTCACCAGATCAAACGTCATTAGGAGGTGACAATAATATTCAAACAGCAGTCAGTGAATATCGTGACTTGATCTCACTGGCGAGGGCATGTCGTCTGAAGGGTGCACTGGCGGCAAACTTTCGACCGAGTGGACCACGACTATTTGGAAGCGGTCCTCCAACACATGCGGTACCCACAGCCATTCGTCACTGTCGTCATGCGACTACTCCGTGGCGCGACGTTCAAGGTGATCGTCAACGGCCGACCTACGCAGCCCCTCACCATTTCTCGATCTATACGCCAAGGCTGCCCTCTGTACACTTTACTTTACGCTGTGGCCATGGAACCTCTCCTCTGCGGCCTGCGCCAACGACTAACGGGTATGACGTTACGAGGCCACTCTTTCCGATGTAAAGCGTACGCTGACGACCTGGTGATTGTCATCCGCAACGGTGACGACACTGCTAGCGCACTGAATTGGATAGCGAAATATGGCATGGCCACTGGTAGTCGTATCAACGTCGCAAAATCGGTGACGATGAACATCGGGGTCGGATTGTCCGAGAACAGTGTCACCCCCTTACAGCTCAGAGATAATTTGAAATGTCTCGGCATTGATTTTACAGACGATATACGACGGACCGCTCCTCACAACTTTCGACGGTTTTTACGAAATGTTCGGACTGGAATTGCCAACAACCGCCTACGAGCTCTGGACATCGTCCAAAGGACCCAGTATGTTAACACACATTTAGTGTCACGCATTCCTCACATCGCCCAGATATTACCTGTACCGGTGATGTTAGCTCGCCGTATACTTGAGGCTTTTGGGTCCTTCGTGAGTTCAGGCATGCTTTTCAAGATATGAGACTCTCACCCTTCCCCCGGATCGGGGAGGGCTTGGCCTTTATCACGTTCATGACAGAGCGGTCGCCCTATTTGTGAGAACATTAGTCAAACTATGGCACCGCCGTCCGGACAGTCTGACCAGTTTGTTAATAGAAGAACTAGCACCACCCTCCCTGTTGCCGCCTGTGCCGATACACCACGTCCCCTCCTCGCTCTTCTACATCGGTGTCTTTTACCTCGAACTCAGTTCCGTTCGACTTGCCTTACCAGCGACTCAACTGGCGACGGCAAAGACGGTTTATAGGGCCCTGCAACGTGGACGACCCGACAACGTCGTGGAGAGGAAGCACCAGAACGTCAACTGGCGAGTAGTGTGGAGGACAATTCACCACGTAACACTGGATACTGACGTCACGGCGATGTGGTATATAACTGTCAACGGTAAGCAGGTGACCAGATCGAGGCTACATGCGAGCCACATAGTAGACTCACCCACGTGTACGAGCTGTGGCGTTCAAGACAACGATGAACACCGTCTTAGCTGTGGCGAGTCTACGGGAGTGTGGCACTTAGTGAGGCAATGTCTGCATACTTCCTTCGTGTAATGCCGAATCAAGACTATCTTATTCCCGGATGAGACGTATTACCCACACACTAAAACTAATGCAATGACGTGGCTTCGTGAACATGCAGTGCATTATTTGTTTCAAGACGGCACTAAGGACACTTTAGACTTTTGGAACTATTTGCAGGAACGACATTGCAGACACTTTATTCAACATGTAAACGTCACTACAGGTACATGGATTAAGTTATAACATGTTCGATATGCCTTCCATCATCGGCAGTGATGCGGTCCAGATGTATAGTGAAATTCTGCATGACCCGCTGAAGTCTCAGAACATCGATGCTGTCGGTGACCTCCTCAGTGGCTAACTCAGCAATCGTTTTGGTGATATTGCTGTATGCCTTATCTTTAATATAGCCCCATACAAAGGAGTCGCGTGTGTACAGATCCGGAGAATATGGCGGCGAATCAAGGCCCATGGCAGTGGCCTCTGGGTACCGCATAGCCAGAATGCGGTTCCTAGCTTGCTCCTCCAGAACAAGAAACACTCTCCTACATGGATGGGGTCGAGTTCCGTCTTGCATGAACCACATCTTATGAAATCATGTTCCAAAACCTTCACTCACCGTTCGGTACTCACCGTGCCATCAAGGAATATCGCACTGATTATTCCGTGACTGGACATCGTACACCACACCATTACCCGTTGATGGCGAAGAGACATCACGATCATGAAATGCAGATTCTCAGTCACCCACATGTGCTAATTTGCTTGTTGACGACCCCTTCCAAATGCAAGTATGCGCGTGCGTATGCGCATACGAATTAGCATCATGCCCCTCGGCCAACCGTGCATTTTGAACGTCCTAACGCAAACCGTTTATGACTTATATTTAACATAGTTTAATAATTGTCACCCTGTCTTTATAATGTAAGTAAGCGAGCTGATGCGATGGCGTACGGGAACTCTTTTGGGCATATCTACGCCATCGTCTCTCACTCGCAGCAACTACACTACTGACCATTAAAATTGCTACACCACGAAGATGACGTGCTACAGACGCCAAATTTAACCGACAGGAAGAAGGTGCTGTGATATGCAAATGATCAGCTTTTCAGAGCAATCGCACAAGGTTGGCGCCGGTGGCAGCACCTACGACGTGCTGACATGAGGAAAGTTTCAAACCATTTCTCATACACAAACAGCAGTTGACCGGCGTTGCGTGGTGAAACGTTGTCGTGACGCCTCGGATAAGGAGAAGAAATGCGTACCATCACGTTTCCGACTTTTATAAAGGTCAGATTGTAGCCTATCGCGTTTGCAGTTTATCATATGGCGACACTGCTGCTCGCCTTGGTCGAGGAAGGAATAGGTGGGTTCAGGAGGGTAATACAAAACGCCGTGCTGGTTCCCAACGGCCTCGTATCACTAGTAGTCGAGATGACAGGCATCTCATGCGCATGGCTATAACGGATCGTACAGCCACGTCTCGATCCCTGTGTCAACAGATGGGGACGTTTGCAAGACAACAACCATTTGCACGAACAGTTCGACCACGTTTGAAGCAGCATGGACTATCAGCTCGGAGACCACGGCTGCGGTTACCCTTGACGCTGCATCACAGACAGGAGCGCCTGCGATGGTGTACTACTCAACGACGAACCTGGGTGCACGAATGGCAAAACGTCATTTATTCGGATGAATCCAGGTTCTGTTTACAGCATCATGATGGTCGCATCCTTGTTTGGCGACGTCGCGGTGAACGCACATTGGAAGCGTGAATTCGTCATCGCCATACTGGCGTATCACCCGGCGTAATGGTATGGGGTGCTTTTGGTTACACGTCTCGGTCACCTCTTGTTCGCACTGACGGTACTTTGAACAATGGACATTACATTTCCGATGTGTTACGACCAGTGGCTCTACCCTTCATTCGATCCCTGCGAAACCCGACATTTCAGCAGGATAATGCACGATCGGATGTTGCAAGTCCTGTACGGGCCTTTCTGGATACAGAAAATGTTCGAATGCTGCCCTGGCCAACACATTCTCCAGATCTCTCAGCAATTGAAAACGTCTGGTAAATGGTGGCCGAGCAACTGGCTCGTCACAATACGCCAGTCACTACTCTTGATAAACTGTGGTATCGTGTTGAAGCTGCATGGGCAGCTGTATCTGTACACACCATCCAAGCTGTGTTTGACTCAATGCCCAGGCGTATGAAGGCCGTTATTACAGCCAGAGGTGGTTGTTCTGGGTACTGATTTCTCAGGATCTATGCACCCAAACTGCGTGAAAATGTAATCACATATCAGTTCTAGTATATTATCTTTGTCTAATAAATACCCAATTATCATCTGCATTTCTTCTTATTGTAGCAATCTTAATGCCCAGTAGTGTATGTTACCTAGCCTTGGTACCTCGCTCTTCGGAAGATATCAGAAATATGTTGTGGCTGCTGTCTCCCGAGGAGAGTATGGTATAATGAAACCTGCTAACAAGTACAAAATCTGTGTTGGAGCGAAATTTTCACACAGGACTTTGCTTGCAAATCAGGACACATTCATAATGGCTGCTGGTTCAAAAAATTCCGTCTGTTCCTTCGGACATATTTGGTAGAACAGGCACCACATACACAGGGTGACAATTAATGAACTGTATGTAAAGAACGTAAATTAGTTACAAACTATGGCGTGCACACACTTTCTTCAACATGTAAACGTCACTGTAGATATACGGATTTAGGTTATAACAGGTTCGATATTCGTGCCATCACTGGCGATGATGTGGCCCAGACGAATAGCGAAATTCCGTTATGTGTCATTTTATTTCTAAGTTCACTTCCATGGTAGTATTTTTACACACATTTGGCTGCCATTATTTTGGGATGGAAGATGTTGGTTGTTGTCCTTATACACTGCCGGAGAACAAATTAGTACACCCTTTTAGAAGTTTCCAATGCCCTCGCGATTTGTTGTTGCAACGCTGAAAGGCCCATATTACCTGGTGTAGCCTCCACAGGCGGCACGCAGGGGATGACTCTGGCATCAAGGCTGTGATACAGATGGGAAATACTGCCCTGGGAATCGTTATTCCGCGCCTGATCGACCTGTTCGCAGTAGTTCCGTAGCAGTTGTTGCTTAACGAGTCGCACGGGTCACTACTCGTCGCATTATACACTCCTGGAAATTGAAATAAGAACACCGTGAATTCATTGTCCCAGGAAGGGGAAACTTTATTGACACATTCCTGGGGTCAGATACATCACATGATCACACTGACAGAACCACAGGCACATAGACACAGGCAACAGAGCATGCACTATGTCGGCACCAGTACAGTGTATATCCACCTTTCGCAGCAATGCAGGCTGCTATTCTCCCATGGAGACGATCGTAGAGATGCTGGATGTAGTCCTGTGGAACGGCTTGCTATGCCATTTCCACCTGGCGCCTCAGTTGAACCAGCGTTCGTGCTGGACGTGCAGACCGCGTGAGACGACGCTTCATCCAGTCCCAAACATGCTCAATGGGGGACAGATCCGGAGATCTTGCTGGCCAGGGAAGTTGACTTACACCTTCTAGAGCACGTTGGGTGGCACGAGATACATGCGGACGTGCATTGTCCTGTTGGAACAGCAAGTTCCCTTGCCGGTCTAGGAATGGTGGAACGATGGGTTCGATGACGGTTTGGATGTACCGTGCACTATTCAGTGTCCCCTCGACGATCACCAGTGGTGTATGGCCAGTGTAAGAGATCGCTCCCCACACCATGATGCCGGGTGTTGGCCCTGTGTGCCTCGGTCGTACGCAGTCCTGATTGTGGCGCTCACCTGCACGGCGCCAAACACGCATACGACCATCATTGGCACCAAGGCAGAAGCGACTCTCATCGCTGAAGACGACACGTCTCCATTCGTCCCTCCATTCACGCCTGTCGCGACACCACTGGAGGCGGGCTGCACGATGTTGGGGCGTGAGAGGAAGACGACCTAACGGTGTGCGGGACCGTAGCCCAGCTTCATGGAGACGGTTGCGAATGGTCCTCGCCGATACCCCAGGAGCAAGAGTGTCCCTAATTTGCTGGGAAGTGGCGGTGCGGTCCCCTACGGCACTGCGTAGGATCCTACGGTCTTGGCGTGCATCCGTGCGTCGCTGCGGTCCGGTCCCAGGTCGACGGGCACGTGCACCGTCCGCCGACCACTGGCGACAACATCGATGTACTGTGGAGACCTCACGCCCCACGTGTTGAGCAATTCGGCGGTACGTCCACCCGGCCTCCCACATGCCCACTATATGCCCTCGCTCAAAGTCCGTCAACTGCACATACGGTTCACGTCCACGCTGTCGCGGCATGCTACCAGTGTTAAAGACTGCGATGGAACTCCGTATGCCACGGCAAACTGGCTGACACTGACGGCGGCGGTGCACAAATGCTGCGCAGCTAGCGCCATTCGATGGCCAACACCGCGGTTCCTGGTGTGTCCGCTGTGCCGTGCGTGTGATCATTGCTTGTACAGCCCTCTCGCAGTGTCCGGAGCAAGTATGGTGGGTCTGACACACCGGTGTCAATGTGTTCTTTTTTCCATTTCCAGGAGTGTAACTCACACGTGCTCCGTTGGAGACAAGTCCGGAGATCGTGCCGGCCAGGGAAGTTGGTGTACGTCTTGCAGAGAACGTTAACAACAATCTGTACATGTACCGAATGCTGTGCAGCGTGCCCTCCAGAAACACCAAAGATTAACGAGAGTTGTAACTCATCGCACGCCAGACATTAAAGCCAGGTGGGGCCAGTGTGTCTCGGACGAATGCGGTCTACGAAGCAGTGCTCACTAGTTGTACGTCGTACGTATGAACGACCTTCACTTACATGCAAACTGTTGTGGACAGGGAAGACAGCCAATCCACAGTGACGGGTAACCGAAAGGCACGCGCTTAAACTCACGCAGGCTGACGTGAGGTCTGAACAGGATACGTAATGAATGCTGTAAAGAAAAGTATGTAGCTGCTGGAATACTTAACTTTAACCCACAATTGGTGAACATTGGTCTTGTTGATACAGTATATGCGTCATTAGATACATAGCAAAGGATAATTGGCGCCTTGCTAGGTCGTAGCAATTGACGTAGCTGAAGGCTATGCTAACTATCGTCTCGGCAAATGAGAGCGTAATTGTCAGTGAACCTTTCCTAGCAAAGTCGGCTGTACAACTCGGGCGAGTGCTAGGAAGTCTCTCTAGACCTGCCGTGTGGTGGCGCTCGGTCTGCTATCACTGACAGTGGCGACACGCGGGTCCGTCGTATACTAATGGACCACGGCCGATTTAAAAGCTACCACCTAGCAAGTGTGGTGTCTGGCGGTGACACCACACAAACAAAATCTGCTTTTATCGCTAAAAACCATGGCGCGCCATTGCATCTGATTCTCTGACAGCGCCATTGGAGCCGTGTTCGTCAGTGCTATGGCGCGAATGGGTGACGGGCCAAAGGTGTGTGGGCCTGTAGTCCCCTGCTAATAACCGGTTTGCAACAGTTCATGCTGACATGTCTGGGCTCACAAGCTCTCTTTCCTGTACTGTGGTAGCCATTCGATCTGCCACTGCTGCCTTTACAATACGACGATTATGGCGGGCGTCTGCGCTGCGTGGGCGTCCAGAACCTCGTCTACGGATGTGAGAATGTTCAAGTGACCACTGCTGCCAAAATCGATGCGTAACTGACGTAGCACGTGCAACAGGTGTGGCAGTTCTCCGAAAGGACAATCTCACCACTCGGAAGACCCTCTTCAAAATGGCACAGCCTGTCATGTCCTGACATAGATGGGAGAGGGAAAAAGGGGTTACTGGTCAGTCTGTGCTCCCGAGCGGTACAGAGGAAAAGGCAGAAGGACAATTCACAGTGAAGGCATTTGATTGTTTTCTTCTATCTGAGCCAACACTGGTACAGGCATTTACTAGAAATGCAGGTGGTGAGGCTCGGTAGGGAACTCGTTGTGGAGACTCTTGGACAAAGAGGGTTTGGAAATAGTTGTTTATTCCAGACTAACTAATACTCTGGAGGCTATTTCTAGGGTTAGAAAAAGCATGAATAACGCTGTTGCAACAGAAGCCAGTGCAGAAGTCCCAGGAGTCCATGCTAACCACAATAGTAAAAGAAGCAGCATCTTAAGGCAACAACTTAGTTGCAAAACAAAACATACTGAATCTGACACTGTTCACTGAGGCATTCCAAGAGAGAGAGAGCAGATTTACGTGGAGCTAGACCGAGGCTGGAGTCGACGGATTCGGCGCCCAGATCGTCTGACTGAGAACTCCGCCTAAATGCGGAATCTAGGGGTTTTAAATAGTCGCGTGGGGGCACTGTTTTTCCCACTTAAAGCCAACCAGTCAATCCCGTAGGTCTCTTGCAGGTGGCTGCCAACCACGGTTTAGTTAGGTCCCCTCTACTGCTCCTCAGGCGGGGATGTTAATGCACTTGCACTAAAGTCCGTATTTGCTTTCAACGTTCCTCAGCTGAAAGCTAAACGTATCTGCTCTGCCAAATAAGGCTTGAAACAATATTGTTATACGTCATTTAGCACCGCCCCTCAGGCTCCCCGGAGTAGGGACTGCTAACTCAACAGTTTTTGGCATTTTCGCTCTCTTTCTAACCCTTGTCAGCGTACTGACGTTGCTGTAATCGGGGCTGGTATCAAGCTGCCTTTATACGCTTGTACGTTCCTGTTGGTTACATAGTTCTACAGTGATAATCTACCACAGCGTCTAGACGTCATATGAAGTTACATGTTAATTCCTTGAAGGGTAACTAACGCCCTGGGACCACTTCTGGGGGCGTCTGCATTTTTGCAAGGCTCTCCCCTAACGGTTTACTTCATGTAACAATATCTCTCCTAGTTTTGTATGCCCTCAGCACTGTCTCTGCTTCCGCGCCTTGGATGCCTGTCCTCCTTTCTCACAGCTTCAAGATAACACTACAGTAGCAAGGAATAATAAATATATTGCAAGTCGGGTGTAGACAGTACGAGCGCGACTCCGCGCTATGGTTCTCTGCTTGTTTATACGTCTGCACCACACTGAGCCACCTGGCTGTAAGTGTTTCCATTAAAGGGTAGACGCAGAAGGCGCTCTAGCAGCTACGCCACTACGCTATCCGTCGGCGGACGGCGTTGTAACCAATAGCAGTGCATCTATTGGCCCCTAGGTGACATAAGCAGTCATCGGATCATAGGCAACGTCTCCTTCCCAGGTGAACGAACTTTTTTTCCAGCCGTGTATTGTGATTAATCTCAGCTGTTATTAACTAATTTGTCGGTAGTAGTTCATTGAATACCACAAAACCCTGATTAATTTGGATACTTCGGTTTCACGAAGGAACTGCTCTGCACCAGGTTAATCCATATTTCTTTTATTTATTGTATTAACCTATCTAATATTTGCTGCACTTGATTATTTGATTCTATTATGTTCTATGCCTAACATAGTCATCTACAACATTTTTGTGTCTATTCTGATCTGAAAGACCGCACACTGAGCTATACTGTCATGTTCTAGACCACACCACACTGGAGGAATCGTAATTCTACTGAATATCCCTCGTGGTCCTCATTTTTTTCGGTGTTTTGGACCAATGCTTCAAGATTAATATGCTGGTCGCATTAAGACAGATTGTAGCTGTGTATGTCCGAAGGTACATATTGCATCGTACGTCGGTATCACACAAGCAAAGCAATATATTACATACAAGGTAGTCCTCTGTCCCTTGGCATTTACGAGTTATCGTACATGGTGATCGCTTCTGATATCAGCGCTCAGTGTTCCCAGTTGTTGTGCCAATGAATGGTAGTAAATTTGTGAAACACCGGACTTGACGTACATTTCCAACGGCAGCTCCTGCTATCTAGATATCAGTTTTCTAATACATTCGTGTCCTGCTCGATTGTCATGCTCTGACAGGTTCATTGAACTGAACTCCTCCCGAACAGGCCATGAAGGCCCAATGGTACCGACCGACCGCCGTGTCATCCTCACCCCACAGGCATCACTGGATGCGGATATGGAGGGGCATGTGGTCAGCACACCACTCTCCCAACCGTATATCAGTTTCCGAGACCGGAGCAGTAACTTCTCAGTCAAGTAGCTCCTCAGTTTGCCTCACAAGGGCTGAGGGCAACATCCAAGTGCTAGCCCAGCCCGACAGCGCTTATCTTTGGAGATGTGACAGGAACTGGTGTTACCACTGTGACAAGGTCGATAGCTCACAGGTTCACAGGTTGTCAGAAATTTGAGCACTCCCGATATACTGACCCGTTCGACTACTTTCACATATAACGTTCGTTCCACTTGTTTTCTTTGCCGTTGGTGTTCTGAATGGTTGGATGCGGCAGGCCACGAATTTCTCTCTTTGGCCAACCTTTTCATTTCACAGTGCCACGTTCCGAGTTATTTGTAGCATGCATTCCATTACCCGTCTTCCTCTACAATTTTTACCCTCTGCATCTTCCTGATCTCTTAACGAAAAAGAATGCCTTTTTTGCCAGTGCCAATCTACATTTTATATCCGCCTTTGCTCTTGCGTCATGGATTATGTTGTTACCTACATAACAGGCTTCATAATTTCCTCCACATTGTGATCACCATTTATATAGTTAACTTTCTCGCTGTTCTCATTTCTGCTATTTCTCATTACTTTCGTCTTTCTTCGATTTACTCTAAATCCATATTCTGTACTGATTAGACTATTCCTTCCATTCACAACATCCCGTAATTCTTCTTCATGTTCACTGATGATAGTGATTTCCCTAGCAAATCTTAACATTCATATCCTTTCACCACGAATTTTAATCCCAGTTTTGAATCTTTATTTTATTAACATCACTGCATCTTCGACGTATAGACAGAACAGCAGAGGCAAAAGACTACATTCCTTTCTTATATCCTTTTTAATCCGTGCACTTTGTTCTAGGTTTTCCACTCTTATGTTGCCTCTTACTTCTTTCCCATGTTGCATCAAGACTGCCTGCCTTGTGCCTTTACCTTTTCTGAAGCCAAAGTGATCGTCGTCTAATAGAATCTCAGTTTTCTTTTCCATTCTTCTGTATACTACTCTCGTCATCAACTTGGATGAATGAGCTGTTAAGCTCATTGCGCGATGATTCCCGCACGTGTCAGCTCCTACAGTCTTGTGAATTTTGTGGAATATATTGAACTTAAAGATGTCAAAGATAGAAAAACTTTTAGAAATAAGGTGGAAAAGTGGATTGTATTGTCGGAGAAGGAAGCACTAAAGAGACCAGGAACAAAATGGACAGAAGAAAGGAAAAGAAAACATGGAGAACGAATGAAAGAAGTATGGAAGAAACGACGTCAGAAAGCTTTGCGTGATCCTTCTGGGTCCATTCGCGATAAGTAAGTGTGTATATATATATATATATATATATATATATATATATATATATATATGCTTAAGTCTGTTGGTATACCACCAGTCATATACATTCTACACACCTACGTGCATAATTGTTTTGTTGCCACTTTACCCAATGATTTTAGAAATTCCGATGGAACTTTATCAATCAGTTCTTACTTATTTGATTTAAAATCTTCCAAAGTCGTTCTAAATACTGGATCTCTTTCCTACCGACCCCCGTTTCTTCTTCCATCGCGCCGTGAGGTAGGTCCTTCCCTTCATGGAGGCCTTCAATGTACTCTTCCCGCTTACGCGCTCTCTCCTCTGTATTCAACACGGGAATTCCCACTGCACTCTGAATGTTACCGCCCTTGCTTTTAATTGCACCTAATACTGTTTTGACTTTTCAGCATGCTGAGTCAGTCCTTCCGACTGTCATCACTTTTTCGATTTCTCCACATTTCTTATGAAGTCATTTTGCCTAAGGTTCACTGCGCTTCCTATTTATTTATTTCCTAAGCGACTCTTATTTCTCCCTGAACACTTTTGTACTTCCTTCTTTCATGGATCATCTGAAACATTTCTTCTGTTACCCATGGTTTCTTCGCAGTTACCTTCAAAGTGCCTATGTTGTTCCTTCCAACTTACGTGACTGTGAGAGCTGTCGATTCCTCGTAACTGAACTGCCTGCTGTTAGAAGCCCCAAATTCTTCGTTTCTTTCATCAGCTCATCTATGCAGGATCGTAAGTCGCACATGCTTGGTGTAGTAGGATTCCGGATTATACCTTGCTTGAAGTGTAAAGTAGAAGACTGGTTAAGTCTGAGCGTAAGTGATGGCAAGCTAACATGTTTGAACCGTACAAGACACAAAGGTTGTTTGGATTGAACGGGCTCCATATATACATTTATAGTCTGTGATGTGAAGGGCACTTTTTTGTTCCCTATATGTTGCAGTTTCTCAGTCTAGGAAGAAACGCTCCTTACACATCAAAATGGTTCAAATGGCTCTGAGCATTATGGGACTCAATATCTGACGTCACCAGTCCCCTAGAACTTATAACTAGTTAAACCTAACTATCCTAAAGACATCACACACATCCATGACCGAGGCAGGATTCGAACCTGCGACTATAGCGGTCGCGCGGTTCCAAGCTGAAGCGCCTAGAACCGCTTGGCCACTCCGGCCGGCCTTTACACATCGCTGTGCGAGAGTTTATTACGTTAATTTTCGAAAACAAATTTTTTTGCAAGGCATCCGCACCTGCTGAAGGTCATGATGAATGAAAATTCCGCTGACAGGTGGTACAACTCGCTTTCGATCGATCACACTACAGATGCAACAAAGGTATTGCACTAATCCATCATACTAATAACGTAATAATTTTGTTGCACCTGAAGATGCAGCTGTGAGCCGTGAAACCGCTAATGTGGTCAATCAAAAGCAAGTTTTACCAGCTATTGCGGAGTTTTGATTCATCTTGATTTATCAACTGCACCTCTGTGGTTATATATAGTGCGGTTTGTGAGAATTTTGATTTACCACCTTCGAAAATTATTCTTTGTACTTTTAGGAAACCTTTACGTAAGCTGTTAGATGTGTCTTTCCGTTTGCCAGTGGACATTCTAAGCTCTCTATTACACTCTTCTGCTGCTCAAGTCGATTGCCTTCGCGTTTCATTCACAGTATAGCTTGAAATTTCCCTTTAGTCCAATTTGACAACCACCCTTTAACTGTGTTCTAGTATGGGACATAGTGAAATTTTCTGAAAGTCTGTTTTATATACAAGCTGCTACTTCTGTACCCAATTCAACTATTAAAGTCTGCTATTTGTTTCATGAAAAGTTGAAACGTCCCCTTTGAAGAATTATACACGACTGTGCTTAAACTGACACACAATATTTTGTTAGCGCAACGCAATCTGACTTTCAAAATTCCCTACAAAAGAATGGCCCTGACTAACATTTAACTATACCTTTCACAAATCACTTACCTCACAAAAATCTTCGCTACTCAAGCTACTGCAATACAG